>NC_056751.1:238689851-238989851 GCF_019279795.1 Protopterus annectens
TACACCTATTAAAACCTATGTAAGGTAAACAAAGTCATTGTTCAGGATTACTATCACATACCAAGGGGTTTCCTAACAGCAAAAGCAAAGGATGAAAAGCATTATAAATTTACACTTCCTTTAGACCTACCTAAAGTTACCTTTTTTCAAAGGAATCTGTCTCTTTTTGTGCAACAGCTTCTTTTAATTGTCATTTCCTTTACAACTATCCAATCTATATGCACTGTGCATGCATAATCTCCGATGACAGCCAGTGGTTTCCTCCTTATGTAGCTTTTAATATCTGGACGTATAAGAGAATTTAAGTACCTTTATCTGCACTTTTTTTTTAAAAAAATACAGTATTTAATTTGATTTAAACTGTGTATGAAGGAGTGTTGAAGGAATATTAAACTGAAGTTATTCTGCTCTTCAGTTATTCCCACCCACCTGCCCTGTTTTTGTTTTGGTGTTAATCTTAGTGGCATTGAAACTGCCCGCCCCTCAGCCTGCCTCTGGGCCCATCTCATTTGCTCACTCAACTGAGTGCAGTGAGATCATATTCTGATTTCAGGCACTCCTACTGTGTACAAAGAGAGCATCTGGGAAATAGAAAAAAAAAAATTAAGCTTATTTCCTGCCTTTCTTGTTAAGTGGTATAGACTATTTGTAGGCTTCTGAGCCCCCAAGCCCTTCTGTGTTTGAGGGAAGCCTTCTAGCTTGTTTTTTTCTTATAACTAGCCAGTTTTCTAGTTTCAGCACTCAAATCTGTTTCTTTGATCTCAGCACTTGTTCAGAAAAAAAAAAAAAATTCTTCTGCTTTTACTGTACTTGTGTTTCTACCTACTTCATTTTACTTTTGCATCATCTTAAAAATACTCAATTGTATTTATTACTGCTTGGTGTAACTCATTCTAAGCCTTTTGGTTTAAACACTTGGGCTTCGGACCAGTTAGTTGTTTTGCACTGAGAGGGTTTGTGGTCTGCACTGTTGTGGCAGAACAGGTAGCTTACATCCTTCTACGTTGAGAACTGCTGATTGAGGGCTCAGTGTCTGTTATTCTAAAAGTGTATTAATTCTGGTTTAAGCACTTGGGCTTTCAAGCCAGTTATTTTACATTAAGAGGGTTTGTGGTCTGCACTCTTGTGGGAGGAGAGGCTGGACTCTCCCCTTCTGAGCTGGGAATTTCTGGTTAAAGGCTTATAGTGCATGCATATCTGAACTGTTTCTTACTGAAGTTGGTGCGCCTTGTTTGCTGTGGCATAGACTGGATTCGGGCCTGCTGGATCTAGCTTTGTTTGTGTAACTTGAGCACTAATCCAGACATTCTCTAAAGTATTCAATGGTATTTATTACTGCTTGGTTGTAACTTGATTAAAGTGTAGCTATCATTCAAGTCTTTTGGATTAAGCACTTGGGCTTCAGACCAGTTGTTTTACATTAGGAAGGTTTGTGGCAAGCACTGTGGTGGCAGGACAGGTAGCTTTCATCCTTCTAAGTTGGGAACTGCTGATTGAGAGCCCAGTGTCCAAGTGTATTAGTTCTGGTTTAGGCACTTGGGCTTCAGGCCAGTTATTTTACATTAAGAAGGTTCGTGGTCTGCACTCTTGTGGGAGAAGAGGCTGGACTCTGCCCTTCTGAGCTGGGAATTTCTGGTTAAAGGTTTATAGTGCCTGAATATTTGAACTGTATCTTACTGAAATTGGTACACCTTCTTTGCTCTAGCATAGACTAGATCCAGGCCTGC
Source organism: Protopterus annectens (assembly GCF_019279795.1). Classification (NCBI taxonomy): domain Eukaryota; kingdom Metazoa; phylum Chordata; order Ceratodontiformes; family Protopteridae; genus Protopterus; species Protopterus annectens. Next base: position 238,691,579 of record NC_056751.1, read on the forward strand.
TGAATCTAGCTTTGTTTATATGCTTGTTGTTTGTTTGCTTGTTATTTCCCTGGAAGCTAATTCCACCTAATCCGCAACTTCTCAGCGCTTCTGTGGATCACTAGTGATATCTGCATTGCTTACTGTACTTATTTCCTTGTTTCACTTGAAAGAAAGTTACTGTTTGTCGTTTTTGCATTTAGTTACTTGTAACACATTGCACTCAAGTTACCTGGCACTTGCTCACTAAAGCAATTATATAAGTCAGCACTAAAAATTAAAAGCACTACACCCTCACTCCCCACTGGCCCTTGTTTTCAATTAAGGATTTCCCAATATTATTCTAGCATGTCCAAAGGTCAGTTGTCAATCTCCTCTCCGGTCCAGCTGGTGAATCTGGGAATCTTGAGGCAATGTTATAACTGCCTCATGTACACAGACAACCCTCTCCTTCTTCCACATAACACAAATACTTGCGAGAGATGCAGCTATTTAGCCAAACTGGAGGCTGAGCTCTCTCAACTCAGGACTGGCAAGACCAGACAGGAGGAGAAGGCAACTACACACACCACAAAACCAGCCTCACATAATGCTACCACTCCACTGAATCAAACACATAAACACACAAAGACATACTCGAGGCTCTGAGTAAAATTTACCTGAACAGCAGAGGCCTCCAAAGCAGACACCCAAACAACTGCTACCTCAAGACACCCCACAAGCAACACATAAACCACAAAAGCAGTGTGCAAAGCAGTCACAGCCCTTAAGGCCAAATACAACACCAAACATACTTGTCATAGGTGACTCCATAGTCAGACACACTGGCGTCCCACTCACCAGGCTGAACAAGGAGAGGGTCACAGTAAGCTGCCTATCGGGCGCTAGAATCCGCCACATAACACAAGCACTCGGGTCACTCCACGGCAAGTACAAATATGACACAGTCATTGTCCATGCTGGTGTGAGCGACCTGAGACGTACCTCCCTGGACTACATGAAAAGAGACATAGAGGAGCTCTCTGATTATGTAGCCCAGGCAGGTATGACCCTAACCCTGAGCAGTATCCTTCCTTCACCAAGAATGATGCCACAATATAGAGACAAGATGATCAGCTTTAACAATTGGCTTAATGTCTGGTGTCATTCAAAGGGATCCAGTGTCTGTTTGCCTGGGATGACATGCTTGACAAGCCACGCTGCTTCGCAAGGGATGGCTTGCACCTGTCACCCTGGGATTCGGATATTGGCTAAGGCTCTTGCCACCCCCATAGTGCCTTTTTAGGCAAGGCTCAAATTCTAAACCTACCACCCTAGAAAACAAAATGGGAAGAAACTGAGGGTAATGCTGCTCAATGCCAGAAGTCTAAATCTCAAAATGCACGCACTTTCGAGGCCCTTCTCATTATGGAGAACATCGATGTCTGTGCTGTAACTGAAACCTGGTTCAAGGCTCCTGAGAGCACCCGGCACTATTAGGTTTTACCTCATATCATGCGTTCTGGCCCCAAAACCCGGACCACACCACAAAAGGAGGGGTGTATCCATATTCATAAAGGATACCCACACCTCCAGGTTGGTGGCAACGCAAGCTTTGGAAACCATCCAGGTGCAACTAACCATAGGCAAAACTGCTCTACAAATTGTAGCATGCTACAGGCCACCCTCTCAAACTCAGGAACCCCACACAGCCTTCCTGAAGACACTGGAGGGTATAAATGTATCTCCAAACACCATCATATTGGGTGACTTCAACTACCCGAATATAGACTGGGAACATTACTCAAGCCCTAACTTTCTAGCCCAACGGTTCCTGGACTTCATAAATTCAAATGCCATGGAACAGCTAGTCACTGTTCCCACGAGAGGAGAAAATATACTAGATCTCATTGTCACAAACATGGGGACAAAATGCTCCACACCGGAAGTATATCCCTCATTGGTGAGATCTGATCATAAACTAATCTCACTGGAAATCCACATCCGCCCCACCCCAAACAAAAAAGACCATAGTGAAGAACTTCTCCAAAGCAAACTTCACACTACTCAAGACTGGTGTGGTATCCTTCAAGGCCCCTGAGCCAGTGGAAACCACAACCCAAGCTGCGGAAGCCCTTACAAATGCCTTCTATGAACACCTCCAGGACTGCATGGATCAGGCAATCCCAAATAAAACCAAGACTCTTTCCACAAAGGGCAAGCGTCCAGTCTGGTGGACCCCAGCCATTAACAAACTTTACAATAAGAGGAGAAAGCTATTACATGATAGAACAAAATCCATAAAAGGAAGTCACCCTGATCATTATTAGTAAAAAATACGAGCACTCATAAAATCAACTAAGGCCAATTTTGAGAGAAAAATTGCCATGGATTCAAGGACAATCAGAAGGCCTTTTTCAGCTATGTTAGGAACCTGGGTGGAAACTCCCAGATATGCTCAGAATTAGTCCAAAATGATACAAAAATCCCTGAACCCACAGACATTGCCAACATACTGGCAGACAGGTTCAGTGCAAACTTCACCCCCCTCCCCCCGTAAAGGAGAGATAACTATCCCAGCCGAGTGTAGCCTCCCGGACATCTCAAATGCGCAGGTGAAAGCTGCTCTCTCTAAAGCTAAAAACACAGCATCAATGGGACCGGATGGTGTCCCCGGCTGTGTGCTACACGAGCTAAATGAGGAATTAAACCCGCACATAAGGCAGCTGTTTAATCTCAGCCTTACCACAGGATACGTGCCCAAGGAGTGGCGTCACGGCAACTGTGGTCCCACTCCACAAAGGCGGCGCCTCTACGGACCCTGGTAATTACCGCCCCATAAGCTTAACAAGTCTAGTCTGCAAAGCTATGGAGAGGATCATAATGGAGCTCATAAACAAAGATATAGGGGACTTGCAGACATTGGACCCAACCCAGTTTGGCTTTGTCAAGGGAAGATCATGCCTTTTGAACTTGGTCGACTTCTTGAAACAGTCACCAAGGCCATTGATGAGGAAAGGCAGTCCATACAGCCTACCTTGACCTTGCAAAGGCTTTCGACACAATACCCCACTCGGGTATTGTAGAAAAACTTACCAGCTTAAATGTAAACCCATATGTCACAAGATGGGTTGCAAACTGGCTTAAGGACAGAACCCACAGGGTTAGAGTTGCTGGCGCTATGTCAGACTCCAAGCCGTTCACAAGTGGTGTCCCACAGGGCTCGGTCCTTGGCCCCCTATTGTTTGGCATCTACTTCTCAGAAGTACAGGCCAACATGGGAGGACTTTGGCTGACAAAGTTTGCAGACGACTACAAACTGGGCGCCATAGTGGAAAGTGCATCGGACACGGATATCCTTCAGAAGGGACTCACGGAAACAGATAGCTGGTGCCAGAGCCATGGCCTGAAGTTAAACGCCAAAAAATGTATAGTCATACCCTTCGGGAAAAACAAGGTAACCCCAAGCTACCATATAGGTGGCAATCCACTAAGCACAGAAGAGGTTATCAGGGACCTGGGGACCCAGGTTGACAGTGGCCTTTCTTTTGACACTCACGTTGCTAAAGTGGTTAGAAAGACCTTCTACATTGCCCACCTGATCATGAAGGGATTCACATCCAGATCTAGTGAGGTCATTGTTCCCCTGTACTCTTCACTTATCAGACCAATGATCGAGTACAATGCCCCATTCGGGATGTATCTCACCCGACATCTGCAGCAATTGGAGAGACCCCAAAAGTTCCTCACCAAAAGGATAAAGGGACTCCAAAATCTGTCATATGCTGCCAGATTGAAGAAACTCCAGCTCTATTCAGTCGCATACCGTCTGCTCAGAGGTGACATGTGCCTGACATACAAGGCCATGTCCAACCCGGAATTAATGGACATGCTCCACCTCAAAAATCCAAATCCACCAAAACCACTAGAGCAAGCGACTTAAACCTTAGCACGGATATAAATAGGACGTGCTGGAGGGATAGATTTATCACTCAGAGACTCCTTATGCTGTGGAATAAAATCCCGGTCCATGTGAGGCAGAGCACCTCGCTGACTCTGTTCAAGAGAAATCTAGACCTGTGGATGGGAGATCGTAGGTTTACCCTGGGAATCATCTCTGTGTCACTGCTGGACAGAGGCACAACAAACTAATGGGCACAGTATTTTTTCATATAAGGGGTGGCGTAAGCCACAAAAATTTGGGCTAGGCTTATAAATGCCTTAGGGCAGATAGCCTAGTATAAACCTATGAACCTATTTATACATCTCCACTTAGTCCAATGTCAGCAGTTACAACTGTTGCATCTTTCTTTCAAATTAACAAAACTATTTCATTTTGATTTTCATTAACTTATTGCATCTTGCAGTATCAGTAGCACAAAAGGTAGCACACTTGCCCTTTGGAGCTGGAAGATCAGAAGGCTGAAGGTTCTATTCCCAACACAGGTGCATGGATTAATTTCCACAATCGACACTGCAGTGCAGCATAAGGGAGGTGCGTCACTCCTGTGTGCAGCATCCTTTAGATGAGGCATTAAACTAAGAGCCCATTTGCTTGGGTTGGTAGTAGCTCAAGTGGAAGTAAAAGATCCATGGCACCTATCAAAAAGAGCAGGGATATTTTATTTATATACAAAAAGCTCTTATTTACAACATGTATGCAAATATTTACAAATGTACACATATATTTACATTAATTCATAATTTTCCTTAAAAACATACTACATTTTCTTCCCTATTAGACCCCCACTCCATTTTCTATAACCATCATCTCATTTTACTTAATATTGCTGCTAAAATCAATTTACAATTAAACAATTTTATTAGTGCTTTCATTCCATATAACAAAAAATAACTATTCTTTTAATATATTCTTTACTTCTATTCCTATAATATATCCATATTTAATCATATCCATGTTTATTTTATTCACTTCTTTTATAGCTTAGAAAAAAAAATCTTCTTTACACAGTCCAGAACATTTTTACTCTTAAATTTCAAAATCGTGTGTCTAGTAGTTTTTTTCTTTTTGACAATGGAAACAATTTCACCACAACAAATCTTGACATTCTTCTTTCTGATTACACCATTTGTTTCTTATCTTTATAGCTTTAATTTTTCATCTATTAGAGTTTCCATGGTTTTACATAGCTATGTTTTTCATGATATTCTTATTACACACTTTTTTCTTTTTCTGTATCATTAGTTTTTATCAACCACAAAAATATTTTTTTCTTGGTAACATTTTATTTCTCCATTTATGCACATTTTTTCTGTTTTACTCTTTTACCATACCCCAAAATGTATCATTCGATTTTACTAATATCTCATCTTTTTCATTTATCCACTTTAATACAAATTTACACTTCGTACCCTATTCCATCTTGTCCTGCAGCCAAATCTACATTTACTCGTCCTAATGCTTTATCTAGTTTGTATAAAGACATCTCCTTTTCCAAACCCATATTCTCTTTTTCTGTTAACTTTTTAACTTTCCATGGTTTTTTTTCACTAAATTCATTTTTTCTTTAAATATGTCTTGTACATATTGTACCACACTATTCATAATATTTTCCTGAGCTCTGTTTCTCTTTCTACATTTTTTTTATTTCTCTCATTACACTACCATCTTCCTTTAATCTGCTCAACTACCTCAGTACTACTTCTCTTTTTCCCTTGTAAAAATATCTTTGCTTATCTAGCAATTCTTGTATTTTTTTTTCTTGCTTTTTCATGCAATTCTTTTTCAGCAAATACCACTGAGTTAATTAACCCTAAACCACCTCTGTCTTTATTTACATACAAAACTTCCCTTTCTACTGGGTTTAATCTAAAAGCCCACATAAGTGAAAATACCTGCAATAACTCCTATTTGAATACTGTCAGTAGCATGAATACACTTACAAAGTATTCTGTTTTTCCAAATCAGAATTGAATTAATCAAATAAGCCTTTTTTTCTGAATAATTTGTATGTTCTCCAAAAAAGACAAGTTCATTTAATTTCTTCTACTGTCTTTTCCCATTGAATTCTACTTGCATCTTTATTCCCAAATTCTATACCTCCCAAAGAAATTTCATTCACTGTAATATATATATCCCTAGCTTTACTATATCACCTAAACCTTTACTTTTCACTTTAATAAAGTTGCCCCTATCAACTCTAGACACTAATTTGCACAATGTATTACTTCTTTTATCCATTTCTTTTTGCCATTATAATGTCATCTGTATATCTTAAAGCTGGAATTATTAACCCTTCAGATGCTGTAAACTCTCCTTCCTTCACTTTGTAATTTATTTCACATACTATCACATTAATAAATAATGCAGAGTATGCAACTCTTTGGGTATCCCTGTCTTACACTACTCTTCATATGCAACTCTTGACTTAACCATCCATTTACAAGTATTTTTACTTTATTATTACTATATGTTGACATGTATGCCGCGGTGGTACAGCGGTAGCGTTGTTACCTCATAGCAAGAGGTTCTCGCATTCGATTCTCGGCTTGGCTTGGGAGTGCCTTCTGTGCGGAGTCTGCATGTCCTCCCCGCGGTTGGATAGTGTTCGAAAGACATGCGTGTGTAAATGGGCGTGCCTTCGTTGAAGGTTGGGCGTCGAGCTGGCACCTCGGCGTTTCATAAAAATCTACTGCCAATCATTAGCGGACTGGAAATCCGCTGTGGTGGCCCCTTACCGGGAAAAAGCCAAAAGACAAACAACATTACTATATGCTGACATACATCATTTCCTAACTTTCTCATTTATATTACATTCTTTCGTTATTCTTCTGACACTGCCAGCCCAGCTATCTGGAATTTTGTAAATAATTCTATGTCATTTGTGAATATTAATATGATTCATATGCTTGTCTTACAAATGTAAGAGAACTATATGTTATGCATATATTAAACTACTTGTGCAGAAGTGTGTGGTGAACAGGGTTTGAACACTACTGAGCTTCAAGGATGTAACCACAGTATACCCTACTGGAAAAGAACAGAAATGTATATAAACTATATGCCTGTGCAAATGTATGTTTTAATAGTAGAAGCTGGAACATACAGAGTTAACTTGCAAAAATTCAAGAAAATAAGTTGAAAAGTGAAGTGTTTTACGATTGTGTTATCTCTTAGTAAGCAGACACAATGTCTGGAGCTTGAGGTTTTCCTATTGTCTTGAAACAGAAATAATTACTAGGTTTCAAATGTAAAAGTGTTTGTTTTACGATTTCCAGTTCTGAGCAAATATCGGCGAGATATATATTTTTCATAAAGAAATGTTAAATTTTGTTAAGTATCTGTTAGCCTGGGAACTGAAGGCAGGTGACAAAGAGTGATGTAATTCAGGCTAACCCAGCAGTAATATGTGATATTAATTTAAGAACTGTAACCACACAAAAAGGAAGCCGGACTCGAAAGATGTCTTTAGCGCTTTTGTTTGATTTAATTCACACCAAACTTCATCAGAAAACAAAACTCTTTTCAAACCACCCTTTTAAAAGAAATAATCTGTCACATGATCCTATAAACCAACAACATGAATGTGTTGGCTTAAAGAAATATGAATCTCTATGAACATTGTTGACTAAACACAAAATACGTCTCCTTAAGATATATATATATATATATATATATATATATATATATATATATATATATATATATATCTAGGACTACTGAACGAAAGTTCAATAGTCCGAATCCACATTCACTGAACACACTTTAACGAAAGTGCTTTTATGGAAAAAGCACTTTCGTTAAAGCGCGTTAAAAAAAATCATTAAAAAACAATAAAAAAGTGTTTATGCAGGGAAGCAAGCCCCCCTGCACCCCCTATGTGTGGGGCTGTGCCCCAGGCCCCCACACACCCCTACTTTTACATTTTCACTCTGAGATCGCACTACAGTGGGGAAAAGGGAATTCTCCCTTATCCACATTGTAATACTACCTCCACAATAGGCATACTTACACAAAAGTGCTTCTTCGGTGAAAAGCACTTTTGTGGAAGTATGCCCGGACATTTCACATTCGGTGAAACGGCCATTCGAGCATTAGTCCTAGACCCATATATTTATGTATATATATATATATATATATATATATATATATATATATATATATGGAGCAAGGACTTTTGAACAAAAGTTCAAAAGCCCGAATCCAAAACCACCGAACACACTAACAAAAGCTTCATCAAAAAAGCACTTTTGTTAAAAGCATGTTAAAAAAAAACACTAAATCTACTTGAATGCAGGGGGCCAAGCCCCACTTCACCCCCCCTACTTTAATATTCTCACTCCGAGGTCACACTACACTGAGGAAAAGTGAATTTTCCCTTACTGCACCGTAGTACAACCGGAACAAGCAAATTACACGAAAGTGCTGCTTCGGTGAACAGCACTTCCACGCAAGTATGCTCACCAAATTAGGATTTGGTGAAAGATGCAGTAGAGCATCTGTACGGATCCTACGTGTATATATATATATATATATATATATATATATATATATATATGTATATTATGTGTTTATGTGTAAATAAATATGAAAATAAAAAAATAAATTATACATGCATATAAATCCTAACATACTTATTACATGAAACAAAAATAAAAATACATATATTATAAATTTAAATGCTTAGAAAATCTTATATATTATAATCTTTGCATCTATAAAAAACACTTAATATTTATGGTCTCATTGAGACCAAGGAACTGTTCAGCAGACAAAATGATCTGCCATTTACTCTCCCTACATTCTAGCAGTTTTAAAATCACTGCAAACCAGACCTGAACTCCTGTATCAAGTACAAAAAAGCATAATACAGCATGTCGAGCTAAAGCACTAGTCATCTCTTTGTTTTTAATGGCTGGAACATGCTCGTTAATTCTTCTACTTAAGACCCTAAAGGTCTTACCTACACAGAAACATGCAAGAATTGCACAATGCTAAATAAACTATGTAGGTAAAATCAGAATTGTACCTGCCCTTGGCCAAATAGTTTTCTTAAGATGTCTTACTTCTGTAGATGCTGAATTTAACATAAACCTGCATTGTTTTCAATGGCCACAAGAAAAGGTACCAAAACCCTTGTGCATCACCCTACTACAATCACTTTCATCCCTTTCAAGAATGGATTTTATATTAACAACTTTCTTGTAGGTGAAAAGTGGCTTAGTATCTGATGTGCTAGTGAGAACTAATGCTGCCTTGGTCAATAGGGGGGCACCAGCAAGACTTATGGTTGTTCTCTCTGAATCTTCAGCAGAACGTTTTGTATGAGGGAAGGGGGGGATGCATATGCGAACATACCCTTCCATGGAAATGAAACCGCATCTACCCTCCATGCTTCAGGAGAAGGTATCCTGGAGCAGAACACTAGGAGTTGTTTGGTCATGGGGGAGGCAAAAACATCCACTTGTAGTATACCCCATCGATGGACCAGGTCCAAGAACACATCCTTGTTTAGCATCCATTCGTGGGATTGAGTCATGGTCCTGCTCAGAGCATCTGCCATCACATTTTCTGCAGAAGGTATGTAGAGGTCTCAAAGGTTTACTTGTCTCTCTAGGGTGATTTCCCATGCCTGCAGAGGCAATCTGCACAGGAGATAGAACCTTGTCCCCCCAGTTTGTTGCTGTATCTCAGCACAGTGGTACTGTCTGTGTACCACCTCAGTACTCTTGACAGAATTTGATCCTTGAAGATCTGGAGGGGTAATATCAAAGCTCTCATCTCCTTGATATTGATGTGCTCCCTCTGTTGCTTCAGGGTCCAAGAGTTTCTTACTCTCCAATCTCCTAAGGTTGCTCTCCAACCTGTGTCTGAGGCATCTGTGTGCAGGTCCTGACTGGGGCTGTAGGGGCAAACCTGGGGTGGCCAATATCTGGGCTATCCACCAATTCAGTTTGCTGGAAAGGCACGGTAACAGGGGAACCATGAATGGGGTGCAGGTGTTGCTTCCAGACTGTCCTTAAGTACTACTGGAATTTCCTCATGTGTAGTCTTGCTAGGGGTACCATGGAAATAGTGGAGGCCATGCATTCCAGGAGCATGAGAAACTCCCTGGATGACAGGGCTTGGAGAGGGAGTATTGCCTTTATGGACATAATCTTATCTGGAGGAAGACATGCCATTTGTCCTGTTAAAATCCTGCATCCTAAGAACACGTGATCCTGTGAGGGTGTCAGGGATGATTTCTGAAGGTTTAGGGTGAACCCTAGACCTCTCAAGAGGGAGATGTTGAAGTCTAGGTGATATAAGGCCAATTGGATGGATGGGGCCTGGATCAGAATCTCGTCCAAATAGGGGAAGAGTTGCATCCCTTACTTTCTGGCAAAGGCAATGGCTGGGGCTAGGCACTTTGTGAACACTCTTGGGGCCGTAGAGAGATGAAATGGCAAAGTACAGAATTGAAAGTGCACAGAACCCACTGAAAAGTGGAGGAATTTCCTGAAAAGGGGATGGATTAGGGTGTGCAAGTAGGTGTCTTTTATATCTAAGTACACCAAGAAGGCCTGTGGGAGGATTAGGGGAAGGAGAGTTGGAAGTGTGCGCATCCAAAAGGAGGGGACCTGGAGAAAAGTGTTGAGGTGGGAGAAATCCAAGACTGGTCTTCAGAGACCTTCTTTCCTGGGGAACAGGAACATCCTGGAGTAGAAACCTTTTCCTCTTAGTTGAGGAGGAACCTCTTGAATTGTGCCTTGAGAGAGAATTTCTTGCAAAAGTGGGAGAAAGAAAGCCATCCGGTCTAGAGGGGGTTGAGGAATGTCTTTGAAAGTGGGTCTGGACTCCCACAACATGAAATATCCCATTTTTATAATACAGAAGACCCAAGAGTCCTGGGTAATGTGTTTCCATGCTGGGTAGGACAGGGACAGACACATGGAGAAAGGGGTGTCTGGATGTAAGGGCTGCTACTCGCAGACTACCAGGCCTGGCCTGAAAAGACTGTTTTGGTGCAGGGGTAGATGGAGCAGACCTAGAGGGGGTCTGTTTCTCCCCTTGGGTGGCATATGTCTTGAAAGCTTTCTCACAAATGTAGTTTTAGCTGGACATTTCCTCTGAAAGCGGGGAATCGCAGAGACAATTATGTGTCTGAACTCCTGGAGCTCCTTACCCTTCTCCTAAAGGGCCTTACAGAGTTCAGCAGCTGCTGAACCAAACAAGGCTTTGCTGTTCAAGGGAGCATCCATTAGTTTTGACTTAATGTCATCAAGGAGAGGTTGCAGCCTAAGCCAGGAATATCTCCTGATGACAGAACCTGAGGCTGATGCTCTAGATGAAGTCTTTACTGCATCATAACTACACTTAATGTTTAGTTACTTGATTGCAGGAATTTAAGAGACTGGATATTTTGGCCTTGAAAGGGGAATCGGGAAGGTCACCCAACTGCTTAATAGCATCAGAAAAAAGGGCCAAAGTGTATTTGGCCATGTGCATCTGGTAGTTAACAGCTCTCACTGCTAAGGTGGCAGACATGTAAACTTTTTTGCCTAGTCATTCCATTAGCCTACTATCGTTATCAGAAGGAAGGAGGGAGGTGGAAGACAGAAATTTGGAAGTTTTATCTGCAGACACAGAAATGGTGGCAGGGTGTGCAGAAGGGGCCTTGAATAGAAATTTTTCATATTCAGGGACTTTGCAAAATCTGTCTGGGCACTTAGGTGCAGGGTGTTGTGAATCTGGATTTTTGGAGGCAGCCAGGAAGGCATCCAAGAAGGCAGGATGCACAGGAGGGACTGCAGATGGATTACAGGACTCCATTTGTAAGAGGTCATAATATCTCTTTCGAGTCTCAGTAACCTGGCTGCAGTCCCACTTAAAGTCTTTCATCTGCACAATAGTTTCCCCAAAAGTAATGTCTCCCACTGGGGAGTCTGTACTATTTGACTCCTCCTCCGGTGAAGCACAGCCCAGAGTAGAGGCACTCTGTGAAGCATAAGTAAAGGATTAACCCTCTGAAGAATCCTCTTCTTCAGAGGGTAACTCAGTAACTAGTTTACCCTTAGGAGTAGAAGCTGAAGAGGCATGGGCAGGAGCAGAGGCCTGGCTTAATGCAAGGAAGGCATTAAGTAGACCATGAGAGAAGGCCTGAGAGTCAGGCAGCTGGTTGGAAGGAATGGATGTCGGGGAGAGAGCAATATGCTTTGTCTTTTGCTTCTTCTTTTTGTGAGCCTCAGACAGAGATGTCAGTGATGTGATGCAGGGACAGAGGGCTGGACACTTGATGGCACTCTACAACATCCAATATAATATCTTTGCAGACATTAATTTCGGAAACCCCACATGGGCCTTCTGAAATAACAAGCCTAGGTTCCCCACAGTGCCCGAGTCAGATGCCTGCAACTCCCTCTGGGACGTGCCTATGACTTCTCTGATGGCGTTTGCCTGGGTACCAGTCTGTGGAAGATCCACAGATTCCAACTCGGACTCTGGGGCTTCACTGGCCTTGACAGGTTCGGATGGACTAGAGGGTGCAGCTATTGGATAAGGCCATGATTTACTGGCCTTTTTAGTGGGTGGCTCTTCTGAGGTTCCCAATGTCTGGTCCATGTCTTTAGTAAGAATTTTCAAATGGTGGTTCTCAATATACAACTTTAACACAGCAAGACAACTTCTGAGTATTTTGGGGATAAAGGCCTGACAGTGGTGTGGTTGTGGTCATGACCTAGACAGACTAGGCAGAGATCATGGGAGTCTTTATGTGGATTCTTGCCCTTTCTACCTGACATGAACCCAAAACACAGTAGCAAAAAAATAATCAAACCCCCCTATGGAGTACTTTTTCGAATTCGGACGGCACAAAGTCACTTCAGCAAGCGAGGGATGACTGGAGCTGGCAGTCACACAGGTGGCAGAAAAGTTCTGGGGTAGGCGCATGGTGACATCTGCTTTATACCAGATGTCAGTTTATGGCCAACGTTCTCCGAGAGACATGGGACGTCACACGTACCTTTGCAGTAGCAACTATCTTTTGTAAAATGGTAGGATGGATGAGTCGACCAGAGGCAGACTCCCTCATGTTATGGATACAGCATCATATGAATAATCAATCATATCCTTTACTTCTCTGAGTACATTGCTGTCTGTATTCATTCCTGCCAATTATTATTCCTAATATAGCTATGTGTTTTTCATTGAACTCAATACCTTCTATCACACCTTCAAAACCAAATCCTATACTTTACCCTTTATTTATACTTAAAACAATTGTTTTTAATTTATACTTAATTTTTCATTTACTTCTTCCATCCATACTTTTATTTTAAACAATTAATACAAAATCATCTGCATAGTTATACATTACTGGCAATTGGAATTCCTTCATTATTTTGTATCGACTGCTACTTGACATTCTATTAATTTCCTTCACTATTAAATTCATAACTAATGAGAAAATTCCACTATTAGATGAGCAGCCCTGCTTTATTCCACATTCTATTTTTATTTCTTCCCCAATCCAGCCATTTATACTTAGTCTCACATAGTTCCTTTCAAAAACAGATTTTATTACTTGTAATATTTTTTTTGCTGACATTATATACCTTCAAAATTACCCATAATGATTTATACTGAATACTTGTACCCCCTATTCTAACCTTCAAGTCTACATTTTTGTTTATGATGATATCATTTATTTCTCTTATTATCCACAACTCTTGACTTCCTTTTCTTCCGAATACATTTTGGTCATATATTTTATACATTATTTTTTAACCTTTTTATTATTCTCATAAAAAATTTATAATCTGTATTATTCAATGTTATAGATCTCCAATTTTTTATCTTCTCTATTTTCCCTTTTTAAATATAACATTAACATTTATAACTCCTGTACTTATCTCTCTCTCTAATTCCAGTTTCTCACCATTCATTCATAACTTTTTTGCCATTCCTTCATTTCTTTATACATACCATATTCAATTCCACCCAGTCCTGTTGCAGAATTCATGTTAATATCTTTTAGAATTTCATTCAATTCTTTCATAGTTAGGTTCATAGGTAGGTACTAGGTTATTGGCCCTAGGGCCTATAAAAGCCTAACCAAAAGGTACGCTGGCTTTTGCCACCCAAGAAAATTATTTTCCTGTGCCACTGTCGAGCAGAGCCACGGAAGTGATCCCCGGGGTGAATTCCCTATCTCCCATCCAATCATCAAGATTTTTCTTGAAGAGTGATAATGAGGAGCTTTGTTTGATACAGATAGGTAGTTTGTTCCAGAGTATGGGAAGTCTCTGGGACAGGAATCTATTCCTCCAGCATGTTCTGTTTATTGTGGTGACAAGGTTTAGGTCCCTAGAGCGTGTAGCTCGTAGGGATTAGGATTTCTTTAAGTGGAGCATGTCTAAAAGCTCTGGGTTTGACATAGCTTTGTGTGTTAGGCACAGATCGCCTCTGAGTAGGCGATATGCGACAGAGTAAAGCTGTAGTTTTTTAAGACTGTCTGCATAGGGCATCTGTTTGAGGCCGGTAATCCTCTTTGTGAGGTATTTCTGCGGCCTTTCCAGTTGCCGTAGATGTCTTGTGAGGTACATACCAAAAGGTGCATTGTACTCTATAATGGGTCTAATGAGTGACGAGTAGAGGGGAACAATGACCTCTTTTTTCCTGGATGAGAAACCTTTTGTGATGAGGTGTGCACGTAGATGGACTTCCTGACTACTGTGGTGATGTGATTATCAAAGGAGAGACTACTGTCCACCTGTGTCCCAAGGTCTCTTATCACACTGTCGGTGTTAAGTAGACTACCCCCCATGTGGTAGTTCATGGGTACAGAGTTTTTACCAAAAAGGATGACAATGCACTTTTTGGCATTGAGCTTGAGGCCATGGCTTTGACACCAGGCATCTGTCTCCGCGAGGCCCTTTTGTAGGATGTCCACATCTTTTGGAGTTTTGATTATGGCTCCTAGTTTGCAGTCCTCTACGAACTTCGTTAGCCAAAGACCCTGTGTTAGCCTGTACTTCAGAGAAGTAGATACCAAACAAGAGAGGAACCAGGACTGAACCCTGTGGTACTCCACTTGCCACTGGTCTGAAGTTGGATTTGGAGTCTGCTACTTTCACAGTGTGGGTTCTGTCTGTGAGCCAGTTGGCAACCCATCTTGTGACATAGGGATTTATACCTAGTTTAGTGCATTTATCTATAATTCCAGAGTGGGGGATGGTGTCGAAAGCCTTGGCAAGGTCTAGATGGCTGTGTGAACCACCTTATATTCATCTACAGCTCTGGTGACTGCTTCAAAAAAGTCTATCAGGTTTAGGAGACATGATCTGCCTTTTACAAACCCGAACTGGGTGGGGTCCTGAGTTTGGTGATTACCAATGTCATTGTTTATAAGTTCCATAATGATATGTTCCATAGCCTTGCAGACCAGGCTCGTTAGGCTAAAGGGGCGGTAGTTTCCAGGGTTCATGGTGGCTCCCCCTTTGTGGAGTGGGATAACCATGACTGTGCGCCATTCAGTGGGCACATAGCCTGAGGTGAGGCTATGATTGAACATGGTACTTAGGTGGGGTGCCAGTTCGTTCTGTAGTACATGTAGAACACAGCCTGGGATGTTGGCAGGTCCCATGGATGCTGTATTCTTGGCTTTGGATAGTGTGTTTTTTACCTGTGCAGCCATGATTACAGGAACTTTGCATTCTTCTGATTTAGAGATGGGCCCTTTAGGGGATAACAAGGGGGGTAAAGTTAGCACTGAACCTATCTGCCAGGATGTTGGCAATATCAGTTGGTTCTGTATATTTAGTGCCATTGTTCTGTAACTCAGAGCAGATCTGAGTGTTACCATTGAGATTCTTGACATAGCTATAGAATGCTTTGTGGTTGTCTTTGGGAGTCAGTGGCAATTTTGTTTTCGTAACTAGCTTTGGAGGATTTTATGAGGGATCTCAGATTCTTACTGAGGCTGACCAGGGAGTTTCTCCAATCATGGGATTTTACTCTTCTTTGCAACAGTTTCTTTCTTCTGCTGTAGAGTTTGTTTATGGCAGGGGACCACCAGATTGGCTTCCTTTGTTTGGAGGATAGCATCTTGGTTCTGTTAGGGATTGCATGATCCACGCACTCGTGTAAGTGCTTATAAAGTGCATTTGTGTAGGATTCAGCAGTCATACCTCCATTGTCTGTCAACATGGGCATTGTGAAGTTTGTCACTTCTGTCTTAAGAAGCATGAAGTTGGCTTTGGAGAAATTTTTTACTGTGGTTTC
This sequence comes from Protopterus annectens, assembly GCF_019279795.1. Lineage (NCBI taxonomy): Eukaryota > Metazoa > Chordata > Ceratodontiformes > Protopteridae > Protopterus > Protopterus annectens. The sequence goes on from NC_056751.1 coordinate 238,707,759, forward strand.
CCTAATGGGTGGTGGGGAAGGGATGTGGATGTCTAGGGTGATTAGCTTGTGGTCGGATCTGACCGAGGAATTGACCTCTGGTGTGGAGCACCAGTTGCCCATGTTGGTAATAACCAGGTCTAGGATATTGCTGCCCCCGGTGGGAGTGCGGATAAGTTGATCCAAGGCATTGGAATTTATGAATTCCAGAAAATGTTGAGCACAAGAGTTGGTACATGAGTAGTTTTCCCAGTTAATGGAGGGGTAGTTGAAATCGCCCATTATTAGGGTGTTGGGTTGTACCCTAATATTTTCTAGTGTATCAAGAAATGAGGAGTGGGAATCCTGGGGCATGGTGGGGGATCTGTAGCAAGCTACAATTTGGATTGCGGTCTTGCCCAGAGTTAGTTGCACTTGGATAATCTCGGATGCATTAAGCTGAGCAACTAGCCTGGAGGTGTGGATATCCTTAATGAAGCTGTTGGACATGCTCCATTTAAAGAAATCCCAATCCCTCTGAGCTACACGCTCTAGGGACCTAAACCTTGTCACCACAATAAACAGAACATGCTGGAGGGATAGATTCCTGTCCCAGAGACTTCCCATACTCTGGAACAGACTACCTATCTATGTCAAACAGAGCTCCTCATTAGCACTCTTCAAGGAAAATCTTGATGATTGGATGGGTAATACGAAATTCACCCCGGGGATCACGTCTGTGGTTCTGCTTGACAGGGGCACAGGAAAATAATTTTCTTGGGTGGCGAAAGCTAGGGTACCTTTTTGTATAGGCCCTAGGGCCAATAGCCTAGTACCTACCTATGAATATGGACACGCCTCCGCCTTTAGTGTTTCGGTCCAGGTTAGGTGGCTGAAAGGTGTGGTATGAGTTATTTTTTGTTATAAATATTCACTATCTTCATTATTTAATTTTTCACCTTTATAAAGTTGTTCTATGTTTTCTTCTCTTTTAACAAATAATGCCAATATGTATTTTTAAATTATTTTGTATACTCCTCCTTGCTGTCTTATCTGCTTACCTTCCTTATTCTTTAATTCTATTTTTCCTTCGTTCATTATTTTACTCAAATGTGGTGCTACCCCTTCCTTCTTTCCTTGTAAATACATTTTATATATTTCTCTTTTTTCAAAGGAATTTTTCTTTTCTAATAAATATCTGAATGTTTCTTGACTTAATTATCTTGTATCTCTTTTTCTTTTCTTCCTTATACATTCTAAAACACTTTATATTTCTCTTGAAAATTAAGCCAACAAACACTCAAATTATCATAAAACTCCATCATATTCATATGATTTTCCCATAATTCCACAAGTTCTTTTTTTCTCTTCTAAATCTAATTCCTTTTCATTGATTCTCTTTATTCCTTTTCCTACGCTTATATATTAATTTCCTGTATTTTAATCCATATAGGCACATGATCTGAAAATCTAGTACACTTAATTCCCTTTTTTTTAACTTTTAAACCATCAGATATTAAAACATAATAAATTTCTGTCCTAATTTCGTTCCTTCTGTAGGTCCAGTGGTTATTCTCCCATACACTTAACTTTCCACTTCTCATAATTTCTTTAACCATTTTAACATCACAATTGTGCTTATTTTTCTTAAATTACAATTAAAATCAGCCACAACTGTAATATCCATATTTACACAAACATATTCAAGACTATTTTTAAACATAATTTCTCTCTGTTACATATGCATTTGTTTGTGTCTTTCGGCTATTCCCGGTTAGGGGTCGCCACAGCAGAACTCCGGTCCACTAATGATTGGCAGTTGATTTGTACGTACCGGCTTGCCAGGCCTGACACACAAACTTCAACGAAGGTACGCCTATTCACGCATGTCTCCACGCAGAAGACGCTCTAGCTGAGAATCGAACCGGACAGCGTCTTACTGTGAGACAACAATGCTACCACAGCACCACCACCGCGGGTTCTTTGTTACATATGCATATAAAGCTATAACACTATGGTTACATCTAATATTTTAACGCTTTCTTTTCATAATATACATATGCGCGAGCACGTTTTTTTCCCCATGCCAAAACCTGCCACACCATTTCAAAGTTTTACAGTTAGTCTTTTTTTCTTCCTTTGTTGACAATCTGATACCTTCTAAAACAATAATATGTGCATCTACTGCAGCACACCATTGTAATATACCTATTCTCCTCTTAAGATTTTTCATACTGTTCACATTTAAAGCTAATATTTTCAGCATTTAAGAACATTTAGTATAAAAAATGTTTATTCTTTTCCTTTCTTATTTTCTCTAAGCATTTTTTTAATTTTATTTTCCTTTCTTTATCTCTTTTCCCTATTTATTTTTTTTTATTTCTTAATGTGATCGGTCAGCTTCTATCTCACTTGTCTCCCATTTCTTGTTACTTTCTTTAACTGTATGTATAACCTCTTTATCAAGCACATCTTTCTGTACATTTACTTGTGTAACACATTTCTATATCTTTCTCCAGTATAATTTAATTTTCATTTTTTTGCACATTCATTTCACATTCTAGCCATGAATGACCAGTACTGCCATTATTTTTTTACATTATGCCCTGTTTTACCACATAAATAACATATTTTTTTTATCACATTCATTGATTAAATTATCATTGTTTCCCACAAAAATATCAAGTCTTTGGTTTACCCCTGTATTTCACAAAACTCGTATTACCATGAATATTAATACCAGGTACATGCATCGCATTATCATTTTCCATTTTCAGTATTACTCCACATTCCCATCCCACATTCCCATACCCCAAAGTCCATTGTTCTCTTTCATCATACATTTTTGTAGTGTCCATTACTTCTTTACATACAGTTAACAAATGTTCTTTCAGTTCTTTTGCTTCAACTTTAGTTCTAAACTAGATATTTATTCTTTGTCTGTAAAAAGCTTGTACCACATTTTCTGACCATGGATAAATATTTTTTTATTGTTCATATGCACCCAAAAATTTTTCTATGGCCTGCCCAGTCTCAAATATCAAGTCACAAAAAGTCTATTAATTAAAATAAATGATCTTACCTCTTTTGCTTTGACACCCAAAGGTGGTACGACAGAGTCTCAAACCTCATACCTGTCCAAATTTTCTTTTTCACTGCTCACACGTAGAGTATACCTCTTCTTATTTCTTCTTTGTTCCTTCTCCAACAGTTTGTGCAAAAGTTTTTGTTGCTGGAGCTTTTTCTGGCACAGTCGCTTGTTCTCCTTTTCCTTCGATTTTATCCATGATGCCGCTCCATGAAATTGCTGCTCCACTTTCTGGCTCACTTTGGTTGTCCATTTCTTCCAAATAATCATCCAGCAACACCTCCTTCAATTGGAGAGCTGTAATTATGCATTTCAGAGATAAATGTTTCTTCTTTAAACAATCTCTTCTGAAAGTTCTCCTCTGAATCCGTCTCTGTTTCAGCTACAATCTTCTTTTTCTCCAATGTCACTGCTTTTTTCTGGACCCACATCATCAGAAAAAACTTCTAGTAGTGATTCTACCAATTTGATTAAATTTTCAACAACTTTCATTCCAATTTCAGCACAAGCTGAATCAGCCATGTTTTCTCCCTTTTTCTCCAGGTCACCTCCGTGCCAGTAACAGGAAGTCATGCACAAATGCTTCCCCCTACTACCAAAAGTAGGGGAAGTTCCCTGATGCCCTGGCCAAATTTCTCTTAAATGTAGAAATACAATCTACGGTCTCCCCTAGAAAGCTGTCACTAGCATGGATGGACTAACCTGATCAACCAATGACTTAAAAAAAACATATATATTATACACATACATACATAAATACATATGTGTATCTATATACATATACATATATATATATATATATATATATATATATATATATATATATATATATACATATATATATATATATAATATACATATATATATATATATATATAATATACATATATATATATATATATAATATACATATATATATATATATATATATATATATATATATATATATATATATATATATAATATACATATATATATATATATATATATAATATACATATATATATATATCTATAATATACATATATATATATATATACATATATATATACATACACACACACACACACACACACACACGTATATTACATATAATATTACGTTCATCATTATTTTTCCACAACATGAAAGTACACTTAAAGGTCTATATGACTCTGGGTTTGTCCTACTCCCCTTTCCTTTAAAGACAGGTTTAATAATCGCATGTCTCCAATCTTGAGGAAACTCCCCATATTTATATGACCAAGTGAATAATAGATATAATGTACCATAAGTTCTTGCTTAAGTGTTCTCAGGTCATTGTTACTAATTCTGTCTCCTCCCTGTGCTTTGTTAGGATGCAGTTTGTACAGTTCTTTTTCAGTATAATCTAATCTGATTCCAGTATCTGGGGTTACCTGGATGTAATTAGAACAATTTATCACCCCCTTTGTGGGGTCAAACTGTTTTGCATAAAATTTTGTAAATATATCTATAACCTGTTGTGTCTGAAAATAAATTTTAGAATCTGCACACAGTTTATCAATTTGTGTGTCTTTACACCTTCCACATCTTATTTATCAACAAAAAGGTTTCCTATTAGGGTCAATATCTTTATATACATTTTCTTCAAATTTTTCTTGATCTTGTCTCACACTATGCATAACCTGTTTGTCCAGCTTGTTTATTTCAGTTTTCAAAGTTGCAGTTCGTCCTCTCTTCCATTTCTTCTATTTTTTCTCTCACTTTAATCAGATATCTTATTCTTATGGAAATATAGCCCCCTGATGCTGTATGCCTAGATCCTGATGTTAAACATTTTTTTGATTTTTTTTGCACTCAGTTTCTCTTTCAAAACTTTCCACATTCTTTCGGCAGTTTTTCCACTGAACACCTCACTCCATTTAGTTTTACATAGTGACTGTTTTGCTTCTACATAATCTGTAATTAACCTTCTGTGCATTGGTTTAGATTTCAGTTTGGCAGAATTATCTAGCAACAAATTAACCTGCTTTTCCACTCTTGACTGTGTATACTGTATACAGTAATCAAATACACAAATGATGGTGATCATTACTGTAATCAAACAAATGTAGAATACAAAAATGCTAGTGCAACATCATCCATCACCGATACTACAAAGCATTACAACCCCCACACACAGAGCACCTTTTAACTGGTGGTATGCGAGGCAGTTTTCTTCTTCCACACTTGCAAACCTCAGCGAGGGGATGATAAATAGAAGGGCATTTGCAACTGCTGCTGATACTGCAGTTACTTTTATTACTTTAGCTTTTTTATCCCACACTTAAGAAGCATTTATTGAACAGACGGGAGATAAACACGTCCTTGTAAATGCTGCTGGAGTTGGTTTCCTTAGTTCCATTTTATTTTTTCATGCTTGCTAAAATAATCTGTTTCTATCAATTGTAAATAATATGGTGCCAGTTTCTTTTTTTTTTCTCATCATGCTTCATGTCAACTTAACATGCTGTTAAGGATTTCTTTTAAATTAGGTTTTACCTGTACATTAATATTTTGCTGGAGAATGTTTATTCTCCAGTGGGTTTTTATTTTACTTTCTGTTCATTTTCTAAAAAGAATTAAGACTGGATCTCTGATTGGTTGTGTGTTCTTGAAATGACTTCTAAGAGATTTATCTCTTGAGCTTTGTCCTAGAGATGAATTTCCTGGGATCCATTTCTAAAGCACATAAACTGCTCATGATCACAGTTCTCTACGCTGTTCATATCTCTAATGATGGAGAATTATCTTCCACTGGTAAAAGTAAAAAAAAAAAGTGTACAGTTCTAACACATCACTGTTATAGCTGCAGGAAGAGTTGCCCTGTGACATTTTCAATACTTCGGTAACACAGCAATAAAGCTACAGCTGACGGGCTTCTTAGAACAGTCCACATCTGGGATTTAATGAGAATCATGTAAGCATAACTTACAGCAGCTATAAGTTGTAGTGTATGTGATAACATAAAATGGGATTCAGAGGAGAACCTCATTATTGGGTGATCAGAATGGGATGTAATCACTGCCAGTGCTAAATGACACTTCTCAGTGGTAATCATCACTGGTGGCCCCATGCATCGCATTAGCACAGGCACCCACCTTATTCACTCGCCCATACACATGCAAACATTCTCAGATGCAAACACCCCTACATGAAACCTAACCCCTCATTTGATCTTATTCAGACACAAACACACACACACACAAACACACACACACAGACTTATTTACTATTTATTCACTGGATAAGTGGACTGGTTTACTCACCTTTTCAGCCACGACCTGAGCTCAGAGTGCAGAAAATGCATTATGGTCTTTCAATCAACAATATTATATACAACATGAATATATGCCACAATTCAGAACACAGATTGAATGCAGATAGGATAAAATTAAAAGATCCAGTCAGAGAGAACTGAGGAAAAAGACATTTACATACACACACACACACACACACACACACACACACACACACACACACACACACACACACACACACACAGCAAGTCATGATGTGAATAAAATACAATGCAATTATATATATATAGATATATATATATATATATATACATATATATATATATATATATATATATATATATCACAAACTCCTATATACACGTAAAATACTTGCTTATAAAATGCCACTGTCATGGTAGCAGTGGCAGGTAGATTAAGTGAACAGTTCCTCTTTAAGTGCATATTTGAAAGTTTTAATGGTTCTGTATTTTTGTCATCTGTCAGTACATGGTAGCAGGTATCAGTCTAGAGAAGGCTCTCTCACCTACAACAGTTTTAAAATGAAGGGTGTACTAGAGTGAAACTGCTGTCCTGTGTACTTCTGAGTACATAAGGATGGTCTTGCAGGGTAATTTCAGTTTTAAAGAGGGCAGTGACCATGTTTTAGCACCTTGTAAATTAGAGTACTTAAAAGAATAGTGACTTTATGTGGTACTGAAAGCCATTTGGATTTGTTTAGCTCGCTGCAGTGATGTATCTGAGGGTCAGCTAATAGAATGAGTCTGCAGATTTTATTCTCAGCAGTGTGCATTCTGTAAGTATTGTGGGCTGAATGCATAATGAGAAAAGGAAGACCAAATTCAAGTTTGGGTATTAAGTCATATTTTTAGCAACTGCCCTGTGAGTAGCAGGTGAGAGGAGGTGACTGACCTTGTAACACAGTTTTAAATGAACAAGGACTTAATTGGTTACAAAATCTGTGTGTGTGGTAAAGGAAAGGGTGGAAGTGAGTATTAGGCCTGGGTACCGCTGTTCAGTAACATTTGTTAATCTCTTCCCATTAAGATCTGTTAAGAGAATAAAAGGAACAGTAGATAATTTCTTGGCTGAGGGCAAAGACCATGACATTGTTTTTCTTGGAGTTAATTAGTAGCTTGTTAGTATTGGAACAGCTGCACAACCAAGTGAAACTGTTCCATAACTGGGTTTGCAGGTTAGAGTGGCTAGTGCTGGACTGCAGGAGCAGTATATCATCTGCATACATTATTAATTTAAGATTTGGTAAGTCTAGGGGGAGATCACTAACAAAGAGACAGAAGACAAGAGAAAACAGATCTAGCACAGATCCTTGTGGTGCACCTGTAACAAGTTTACCAGCAGTACAGGACAAGACACTGCTATGGACTTGGAAGGTTCTGTCTTTTAGAAAGCTGTGAAACCAGCTGATGGTGTTATCTCCGCAGTTAACTCTTTTGAGAGGAAGGGTATGGTTGACGGTTTCAAAAACCCTTGTCATATCAACAAAGTGACCTGCAGTAATAATTATATCGGTGACCATTACCAGGGCAGTAAAGGTACTGAAAGCATTGCAAAAGCCATGTTATGCATAACATAACAAGCCATGACTGTTAATGTGCTTAAGTTGCTGCGTGTATAAAAGTTTTCCAAATATTTTTGACATAGAACACAGTAGAAATAGGTCTATAATCTTTCAACCCATAGGAGAAGTGACTTTAGGTACAGGGATTATAACTGCACAACTGAATGCTGGTGGGACACTTCCTAAGGCAAGAAAGGGATTAAAGATACGAGCAAGGAGTTTAGCAATTTTTCCCCATTGCAAGCCTTGAGAAGCTGGAATGAATATTGCTAGATTTAGATACTGAATTGTTGAGTTTGAGAAGTAGGGCCTTGGTCTTGTTTACTGAAATTTAAGGGCATGAATAGGAGGCTAGAGGGTATAGATCAGAAGGCTCTTGCTCTTCATTGTTGGTGGTTGTTCTTCTTTCGGCTTTTCCTGGTTAGAGGTCGCCACAGCGCAACTCCAGTCCACTAATGACTGGCAGTAGATTTTTATGGTGCTGAGGTGCCAGCTCGACGCCCAACCTTCAACGAAGGCACGCCCTATCTATGCATGTCTTTCGAACGCCACTCGACCGCGGGGAGGACATGCAGACTCCACACAGAAGGCTGCTCTTCATTGGTATGGGGAGTAAATTGCTAGACATTTTTAGTTATGTCTGTTACAGTGAACTGCAAGAAGTAAAAGTGGAATAATTCAATGTTAAGGGTTCATTCTTGGTAGCTGAAGAGTTACTTAATGTCCCCTACTAAGCAATTTTTATCTTTCCAAAACAGATAGGGTCTAGATCAGTATACTTCAGGTTCTGTCTAAAGTACAGGGCTTTTGCAGTAATTGCTGCAGTTCTTGATTCTTTCCTTAAATTCAGAGAAGTTTGGTGCAGCTCTTGGGACTTTGTTTCCAGTTCTTCCAGGCTGAATTGCTGGCTTTAATTTTGTTTCTATCATCCACTGGGTAACACTGACCTAAACCTTCTTTTTTTCTTTTTCTGAGCAGATACATTGTTATCCTGAATCGTGCTCAGTTTTGTGTTGAAAAACTGTAAAGCAGAGGTGTGTTCAGACATGGCATACAGGGGACTGTAATCTATAGCACTGAGTTAGGTGTTGAGATTTGGTAGCTTATTATTAGGGAAAGATCTTCCTTCAATTATTTGAGGAGGTTTTTTGTATGTTCAAAGTGAATGAATGTATTTAATAGATGAGTGATCACTCAGAGCACTGGGGCTATTTCAGTGTGAAGGCACTTATTTTGTATGTTGGCTATCATTAGGTCAAGTGTATAGCTAGAGCCAGTTTTAGTTCTTGTATAGCAGGAGCTTGTATTATTTGAGCCAGGGTGAGCTGCTGCAACATTTTGTTCAAAGGCAAAGTGTATTTCCCAATAGCAGTGGTGCTGCATTAGCGTTGTCGCCTCACAGTAGATGTTGTCCTGTTCGATTCTCAGCTAGAGTGTCTTCTGTGTGGAGACATGCATGCATGGGCGTACCTTCGTTGAAGGTTGTGAGTCAGGGCCGTCAACTCGGCACATAAAAAAATCTACTGCCAATCATTAGCGGACCGGAGTTCCGCTGTGGCGACCCTAACCGGGAAAAGCCGAAAGACACAAACAAACTGATATTGAAATCACCAAGAATAACTGTGTTATGTATGCCTTTAGGGAACATATGTTGTAAAGTTTTATTTAAGACAGAGGAGGGTCGGGGGATGCAAAGTGCAGCAATTCACATATTAGTATGTCCACCTAATATGATGAGAGACAGTACTCATCTTGGACTCTTGACATGTACAGTATGAGAATTAGTGCAACCCATAACTGTAACTGAGGTATTTCTTTTGATTAAAATTGAAGCACCGCTATCTGATTAAGGGCCTAGTCTGTTGTCATTTTATATCTATGTGTACATGAATATATGGGATCCCTTTTAAATCTCGAAATACTGAAAGATTGACCTTCAGTATCTCGAGATTAAAATATCGAAAGTGCAGTTAATCGAAACTGCACTTTACTGAGAGTTACATTATCAAATCTGCTGTTGGTGTGGTGTGTTGTGGTTTGTGTTTGCGGTGCATTGTGGTCTGGGAGTTGGATACGGTGGACGATGTGTGGTTGTGTACAGAGACTCAGGTAGGTTGTAAGTGTTTAAGGGTTTTGGGTAGGATTTTTTTGTTTTTTTAGTTTTGTGGGAAGTTTTGGGAGTTGGATGGGTTTAGATGGGCGAGTTTGTGTGTGTTAGTGTTGAAGGCGGTGCATTTTTTGGATGTTTAGTATGTGTGATTTTCGCATGTATGTGTGATGGTGTGCGAAGTAAGTGTAGGATGCGTAAAGATATATTTTTTGTTGTAGTTTGTGGTAGTGCGACCTCGGAGTCGGTATATATACGTAGCGGGGGTGTGGGGGGTTCCCCCCTGCTTATGCATAGGTTTTGTAAGGGTGCATGTGTGTGTTTAGTGTCTTAGATAAGGTTTAGTGGGAAGGTGGTGTTTGTGATGTTATGGTGAAACTAAAAAACTGAACATCGCTTACTGAAAATTCGGTATTATGATTTTTCAGTATAGTGACATTTGTTTTTGTTTTTTTTAATAATGTTTTATAGTGGGTCTTTCAGTCATTTGAGATTTAAAAGTAGACTATATATATATATATATATATATATATATATATATATATATGTGTGTGTGTGTGTGTGTGTAGTACTTGTTCTGTATAAAAGTAACGGGGCAGCAATCATCCTTTAACCAGGTTTACAACATAGCAGGAATAAGGGGATCTTCTGTTATCAGCTATGCTTCAATACTAGTCCATAAGACTGCATGCATTAAGGCAAGCAATTTTAAGGAATTTTTTATGCTATTACAGGTGACTAGGTTCTGTAACTGAAGTGGTCCTGGGTTTGACTGAATATCTCCTGAATTTGTACGTCTGAGAAGGAGATTGTAGGGGAGGGGTGATCCCAATAAGAGTATGAATTGCAACAGAAACTGTTTCCTAGTAACATAAATGAGTTTACTGCTGGTTATGTATTCTTATTTGCCAGTAGTGGGCCTGAGTAGGGCTGGAGGGTTCCGGACAAAGACGAGTAACTATCTATAATGAATATACTGCAGGCTAATGTGACAGACAAAATAGTAATATAGCAAACTAAGGAAAGTGTTGAGAGACTAAAAATTTGCCTTGTGAATCTGCAAGACAGTTGGGGTTATAACTTGTAAAGAGAGAGATAAAACACAGGAGGGGAAATATCAGAGGTGTAACAGATAACATATAGCTAGGTGTGAGGGAGGTGGTAAAATGCAGAGAAAAGGCTGGTAGGAGTTTATGACAATAAGTAGTGTAAACAATGTATTTTCTATCCTAATAACATGAAGTGAAATGGTATGGTAAAAGAGATACCCCAGCCTAAATTCTGCCAATGTATTCCACTCAAGTAAAAGTAGAAGCTCCAAACAAAAAAGACTGTATACTCATCCACAAAGGCTGTGTCACAAAATGAAATGCAAGTACAGTCCATATTTGCAACCTCCGCTACGAATTAAAAGAACTGTAAATACAGCCGGTCACCACAGATTAAGAGTTAAAATGGCCAGATAAGAGAAGGACTGCAGTCTATTTGCCACCGAGACTTTATTCACAGGTTAAGTAGCACAGTCTAATCGCCACTTAGACTGTTGTAGTAGCACAGAGAATGAAATAGCTGGGAATCAAGTCACATACACCCATATACTATTAATCCCCTAACTACTCCCCCCTACTGCGACCACCCAGGCAGACAGAGGCAAAGACACAGAGCCATCTGAGACTACTCATACCCCTGCGGGCACCCCCCCCCCTCAACAGTACACTTCCACTTCAACTTAAGTAATCTTACCTATATTTTGCAGTCTCCACCACTGATTACAGTGAGGGATGCAGCATTTTGGCCATGTTAATTTACACAGCTGAGTGATTCTCTGTATCACTCAGCTGTATAACTCACTCTGCACATGCATTTCAGGGACAACACTTGACTAATAAGCATTAACCACTCCACCAGAATGCCTCACTAGCAGTTAGCATGGCTGTACAAAGAGCCAACTATAGTGATTCTATCAACTGTGCAGAATAACTAAGGTGGGCCTGTCTCTTGAGTCAGAAAGGGTTTCAGCAAGTGGTTAGCTGCTTGTATTAGGGTCTACAGCAAGCAGTAGCCCTTTTTGAACTTCAGAGTATATGTATTGCACTTACTCTCTTGACTAAAGGTTGCGGCTGAAGAGTGTGAGATAGACCATACGACTGACCCTTAACAAACAAATTAAACAACACTTATTACAAAACAAACATCAACAAAGTAAGTGCAGCAAACAGACTGTGTATAAAAATAAATGCCAGACAAGTTATTTGAGGAGGAATAAAAGGCTGCAGCATGCACAAGCAAATGGCACAGCTTCACAGTTACAAGTCTTGCAGGTCCATAATAGTCAAACACACAAGGATGGTACTCAAAGACAATAAAATAGTTTTAATTTAATTAATAACTGGACACAAAAACTAATGGGTTTCAATAATACAGAACTGATATCTGCAAGTAAAGGATTTGATGGTGATTTAAACTTTCTCAAACATTTTTAACCATCAAATATTAAAATCAGTTAGGTAATATCAAATTTAAAACAGTGTAAGAAACTTCTCTGTGTGGAAGATTTTCAGTCCATATATTTCTAGTTAATCACTGTATATTAATCAGAACAGACAATAGTAGTAGAAGTAGCGAATGTAAACTCATCAAGTCAAAAAGTAATAATAGAAAATATATAATTCTACAGCATTACTAAGTATTCGAAAGTAATCCAAGCAAGGCAGGCAGTCTGTTTCCAGTCGAAAATCCTTTATTAAGTACACAGACAAGCGATCCAAGTAAAACAAAAATAGAGTAATAATTTCCTCACAAGCTTTCTAAATATATATATACTTTTTATCAGGCATGGGAGTGGTTTATTGTGCTGTAAAACAAAGTGTTATTGGTACACATGTTAAATTCACATCCCTTCCCCCATCAGTGTGAAATTCAAGCTGGTTCTGCCCTACCTAGTAGCTGTCATAATAATATATAGCCCTAATGTACTTCAATGGTACATCTTATTTAACCAAATTATTAAGTAGATTATTAAGTCTGTGATTTTATATAAGGCAATATACTACGTGGCTGGAAATATATCGATCTTAGTTTATTTTGCGATCAAAAATTATATATAAATATATACATATACATTTTGCATGTAAAAATCAGTTTCTATTTTCATAACCTATTGTTAACAAAGATCGCTTTCGTCCTTCTAGACTTCTTCAGGTCTGTGTACAAGAACCCTAAAAACCTATATAATTGTATAATTAGTTAGTATTGTTATTACCATTATTTTGAATAAAGTGGAAAAAAAAAAAAAAAAGAGAACCAGAAAAAAATAAAAAAATATATATGTATGATGATGGAAACAAAATATACACTTAAATTTCAAATTATTTAAAATGGTATTTAAAACCAGTTTGTAGAAAAAATAAAATAAAATACAATTAGTCATGTAAACAATGTGGCAATTTTCTAAGTTCCAGTGCACTTTTTTTTACGGCACAATAAACCACTCCCATGCCTGATAAAAAGTATATATATATTTAGAAAGCTTGTGAGGAAATTATTACTCTATTTTTGTTTTACTTGGATCGCTTGTCTGTGTACTTAATAAAAGATTTTCGACTAGAAACAGACTGCCTGCCTTGCTTAGATTACTTTCGAATACTTAGTAATGCTGTAGAATTATATATTTTCTATTATTACTTTTTGACTTGACGAGTTTACGTTTGCTACTTCTACTACTATTGTCTGATCTGATTAATATACAGTGATTAACTAGAAATATATGGACTGAAAATCTTCCACACAGAGAAGTTTCTTAACACTGTTTTGTTTTGTTTTTAGACCCACTACACTTTAGTGGGTTGTTTTGAGACTTCGGGGATACCACGGAGATTACTTGTAATATCAAATTTACAATCCAAATAGTCTTGATCACTTTAACTACTGAGCATTTTCAAAAGGTCTGTCCCCAGAACACTAGCTGTTTTGGGCTGTCTGCATTTAAAACCTTACTTGACTGGGATCCTACCCTCAATGACAAAGGAAAAGCTGCACCTTGAATTTTAAGGAAAAAATCATTTTTTAAATTAAGTTTTAATGCTTTCATATATACAAAGAATGAAAATATCACTTTTGTACAGAAACACATGCTCCTTTTTAGGACAAAAATCGCACCAGTTTTATATATTTATGCTTTTACAGTCAAACTCTGACGAGAACCAAAAAGTATACATTTATTTTCACCTGATTATTTTGTAAAAGGCGCAATCTGTCAAGTTTTAATGCCATTTTTACCTCAAATCCACTTTTCACTTCAAATCAAAGTCCCTCCCCTTTTGTTTCAAGATACCCTGTAGAAATTTTCATAAGATCCCCTTGTAACCTCACTTTCATTTTGTTTTTTACAGCCTAAGAGCTTTCAGGGAAAGTTGGCAAGAGAATCTAAGGTATGTGCATATGCCTGTCAGAGCATGTAAAATGTGTGTATTCTGCTACATTAAAATTACTTAATTATTATACAACGACCCTCCATTAATATTCCAAAACATGCATGCTGACTGGTCAGCGTTCAAGTTGTAAATCAAACTTATACTAATGGAAAAAGGTCTGGACGCCCGGACTTTTTCCATTAGTATAAGTCTTTTTTTTTAACAGTAACGGAGAACGCAAGATCTCTGTTGCTTTTTACACACTGTCTCACTATGTTAAAGGAGTTTAACAAAGCGAGACAGCTTTAAAAAAAGTAACAGAGATCTTACATTTTTTAAAGCTGTCTCGCTATGTTAAAGGGGTTTAACATACCGAGACACTTTGTAAAAAGCAATGGAGATCTTGCTTTTTCCGTTACTTCCACCCACAGCTCTGATGTACTGCGTAAGCATATGCATGCGCAGTGCATCAGAACTGCCACAGAATACCAGACAGCTGCAGAAGGGCAGCAAGGAGGCATTATACAATGCCATTATTTAAGAAAAGTAATTATTTTTTTTCTTAAATAATGTCATTGTATAATAGCAATAACCCACTTCTGGGTGTGGGAAATGCTGGATTTACCCACGGTTGTCTTTGTTTGGCCACTCAGGCTTCGCCCTTGTGACCAAACCACACCTACCGTGGGTAAATTCAGCATTACCCACACCCAGGTGTGGGTTACTGCTATATTATTACATTTTCTTTAAAACATACTATTTTTGGTTCTCATAAGAACATAGAAATTATAAGATTCAGATACACTGAGTTGGCAGCTTGAAAAACATTCTAAACGTACATTTTTGTGAAACTAATGGAAAACCAGAGCACCTGACTGAAGATACAAAGCTGGTTATATAAAACTCTGAGTTTCAGGTTATGGGGCAAGCTGAAATGCTAAAATATAATGCCCCAAAAAAACTGTATGGTGAAAAAAAATCAACCCTTCTTCATCCAAATAAATACCAGCTTGAAGAATGGACAAATCTCCAAAACAACAGAATCCTTGCCGGCACACACTTGCAAACCACAACAGCAATGATTTCCTATGGCAAACAGCGATCAACATTTACATTTTCATTGTTTTTTTTTTCCTTCGGGCTACTGGTGCTTGACTAATGGCAGCACCTATAATAAGATGCAATTTCCTTCTAACCTTTGTTATAATAAATAATGATAATATATCATAAACAGATTACTCTTCTTGTAATGCAGTTTACTCCATATTAGTCTAAAATGTGTGTATGGGTGGGTTGGGGGGCTCAAGTTCAGTGACAAAAATCTTCTGCATTCAGGAGAAATAAATAGGATTTTTACATCTGACATAATGACATCTCAGTAATGAAATAGTTTAGGCTATTATTCTACTCAAAGTAATGAGCAGAACTTCAGCACAGCACCCAAAATTCAAACAATGTAATGCAAAAAGTCAGACTGTGGAAGTCCCCATGCATCTTTAATTCTTCTAGGGTAACTGCAGGTGATTTGTGGACTAGACTGGCCCACTGTTTCACTTATTTTGGTGCCTGCTACATATTTTACCACTTAAAAATCATATTTAACTTTTTGCAGAAATATTATTTTATATCAAGTTACAATAAATACTGAATACATAATTAGAACCAAAGGAAGCTTGGGACCTGGACCATAGATCAAACTTGTAATGAGAGATGAACACATGAACTGTAGACAATGTAGCTACTGCATAATCAATCAATGGGAAAATGGTTAAAAAAGATTGTGAACACTGCAACCACTCTAACAGAATGTGCTTTCTACAGGTAGTACCTCACAATTCAAACAGTAATCAGTTCCAGGACGAGAGCTGAATTTAAGGAAAATAGTTTAATTTGTTCCCGGCCCAAACAAAATTAAAAAATACATTAAAAATTTTTTTACAAAATGTAAATCATCATGATTTGAAGTGTAGATTATCTCTTAAATGGAGGACAGGATATGGAGGAGGGATTGAGAATAAATGGAGGACTACTGTACATTCCTAAAACTGTGCCTCACATGTCACATACAAATTTATTTGATGTTAAATCCATCTAAGACTGCAGGCTAAAATGTTTCCTGTCCAGATAAAATGCAAACCAATTACATCATTCTGTGATAGCAGTTATGAAATGAATATCTCGTCTCTGATTATGATTAATGTTTTATTTAATTCACTTTAATGTGACATAAATTACAACTTAAAACATTTTATAGCAGTTTCCTATCCACACCCCCAAAAGAAATAACACACAATACAGTGTATACTGGTGTGTCTGTTTTTTTTAATCCCTCTTTAGGACTTAGCTCAATGGCTCCCCTACTTGGCTCATTCAGGCAGGTGAGTTGGCATCATACAAGCTTAAAAAGTAGACTAGCTACTTATTTCACTGTATTTCTGCCTGTAAGTCGTTTTCCAGTTGTGCACTTGCCTTGCTTTATTTAAAAAGTTTAAACTGTCAAATTTCTAATTTTTCAAAATTTTAATTGCGTTTACTGTTCTGGGTTATACACTCAAGTGCATTAGCCTTTCTGTGCTTATTTACCGTCCAACTGCATTGTTTAGCCTGATTTAACAAAAAAAAAATCTATCTTGGCTAATTTCCTGCCTTTTCTAACTAGAACAGTCCAGTTTCCAGACTTTGCTGGTTTCATAGGTTGGTACTAGGGTTATCAGCCCTAAGACCTATGCAAGCCTAGCCATAACAATTCCCTGGAAATTTCTTCCCACAATATTTACTTCTCTGGGCCCGTCTAGCAGGGCGACTGACATGATCCCCGGGGTGAATTTCCTATCTCCCATCCAATCATCAAGTTTCCTTTTGAAGAGGGCCAATGAGGCACTCTGCTTGACATGTATGGGCAAGTCTATTCCAGAGTATGGGGAGTCTCTGGGTCAGGAACCTATCCCTCCAGCATGTTTTGTTCATTGTGATAAGGTTTAGATCCCTGGAGCGTGTGGCTCTGAGGGATTGGGATTTCTTTAAGTGGAGCATGTCCAACAGCTCAGGGTTTGACATGGCCTAGTAAGTTAAGCAGAGATCGCCTCTGAGGAGACTATATGCCACAGAGTATAGCTGGAGTTTTTTTAGATGGTCAGCATATGGCATCTGCTTTAGGCCTGTGATTCTTTTAGTGAGGTATTTCTGTGGCCTTTCCAGCTGTTGCAGATGTCTTGTGAGGTACATACCAAATGGGGCATTATACTCTATAATGGGTCTAATGAGGGATGAGTACAGTGGGACAATGACCTCCTTTTTTCTGGATGAAAAGCCCTTAGTGATGAGGTGTGCCACATAGGATTTCCTGACTGTTGTGGCGATGTGGTTATCGAAAGTGAGACCACTGTCCACTTGTGTCCCTAAGTCTCTCATCACAATTTCGATGTTTAGTGTCCTGCCACCTATGTGGTAGTTCATGGGTACATGTTTTTTTCCAAAGGGGATAACTATACATTTCTTGGCATTAAGCTGGCACCCGGCATCTGTTTCTGTAAGGCCCTTTTGTAGAATATCCAC
The DNA here is from genome assembly GCF_019279795.1 of Protopterus annectens. Lineage (NCBI taxonomy): Eukaryota > Metazoa > Chordata > Ceratodontiformes > Protopteridae > Protopterus > Protopterus annectens. The sequence continues at coordinate 238,725,721 of NC_056751.1, forward strand.
ATCATTTGGGGATTCAATAATGGCTCGCAGTTTGCAGTCATCTGCAAACTTGTTAGCCAGAGTCCCTTAGTGTTGGCCTGTACTTCAGAGAAGTAGATGCCAAACAAGAGTCGTCCCAGGACTGAACCCTGAGGTACTCCACTTGTCACTTGTCTGGAGTTGGATTTGGAGTCGGCTACTTTTACAGTCTGGGTTCTGTCAGTAAGCCAGTTGGCAACCCATCGAGTGACGTAGGGATTTATGCCCAGCTTAGTAAGTTTATCTATGATTCCAGAGTTGGGGATGGTGTCGAAGGCCTTGGCAAGGTTCAGCTAGGCTGTGTAGACTGCCTTACCCTCGTCCACAGCTCTGGAGACCGATTCAAAGAAGTCAATCAGATTCAGGAGACAAGATTGGCCCTTCACAAACCCAAACTGGGTGGGGTCCAGTGTTTGAAGGTTGCCAATGTCTTTGTTTATAAGTTCCATGATAATGCGTTCCATGCTTTTGCAGATCAGGCTTGTCAGACTAATGGGACGGTAGTTCCTGGGATCCAAGGCGGATCCTCCCTTGTGGAGCAGGATAACTGTAGCTGTGCGCCACTCAGTGGGCACGAAGCCTGAGGTGAGGCTATGATTAAACATGACACTTAGGTGGGGTGCCAGTTCATTTTGTAGTTCATGTAGTACACAGCCTGGGATGTCATCCGGTCCCATGGATGCTGTATTCTTAGCTTTGGAGAGTGCTGTTTCTACCCATGTGGCTGTGATTATCAGAATTTGGCAATCTTTTGGTATTGAGATGGGCCCTTTAGGGGGTGAGAGGGGGGTGAAGTTGGCACTAAATCGATCTGCCAGGATATTGGCAATATCCTTGGGATCAGTATATTTAATGCCATGCTGTTGTAGCTCAAAGCATATCTGAGCATTGCCATTTAGATTCTTGATATAACTATAGAATGCCTTGTGGTTGTCTTTGGAATCTTTAGCAATTTTATTTTCGTAACTAGCTTTTGAGGATTTTATGAGGGATCTCAGCTTCTTACTGAGGCTGGTGAGGGAGTTTTTTGCATCCTGGGATTTTCCTCTTTTCTGCAACAGTTTCTTCCTTTTGTTGTATAGTTTGTTTATAGCAGGGGACCACCAGATTGGCTTCCTTTTTTTGGAGGAGAGCATCTTGGTTCTATTTGGGATGGCACGATTCATGCACAAGTGGATGTGCTCGTACAGTGCCTTAGTGTAGGATTCTGCAGTCGAACTTCCAGATCCCGTCTGCGTGGGTGTTGTGAAGTTTGTCACTTCTGACTTCAGTAGCATGAAGTTGGATTTGGAGAAGTTTTTTGAGGAGGTTTCCTTACTGGGGGGTTGGGGTGGGATGTGGATGTCAAGGGTGATTTGCTTATGGCCAGACCTGACCAATGAGGGGGTGACCACTGGTGTGGAGCATCTATCTCCCATGTTGGTAATGACCAGGTCTAGGATATTGGAGCCCCTGTTGGGACAATGGATTAGTTGATCCAGGGCGTTGGAATTTATGAATTCCAAGAACCGTTGGGAAAAGGAGTTGGTACCCGAGTAGTTTTCCCAATTAATGGCAGGGTAGTTGAAATCACCCAGTATTAGGGTGTTTGGTTGTATCTTAATATTTTCCAGTATGTTTAGGAAGGTGTAGTGAGAATCTTGGGGTATGATGGGGGATCTGTAGCAAGCTACAATTTGGATTGCAGTCTTACCTAGTGTTAGTTGCACCTGGAGAATTTCAGATGCATTATGTTGGGCAATTAGCCTGGACACGTGAATATCCTTGGTGAATATGGACATAAGCAAAGCCTGGGATATAGACTGGCTAGAAAAGGTGGGAAACGAGCAAACAAGATATATTTTTTTGTTGAAACAGGCTAAACAATGCAATAATACAGTAAATAAACACAGAAAAGGCTAACACACTTGACTGTGTAGTCCTAAACAGTAACTGCAATTTAAACTCTACAAAACTAGCAATTTAAAACTTTTTAAATGAAGCAAGGCAAGTGCACAACTGAAAAACGATTTAAGAGGCAGTAACACAGCAGAATAAGTAGCTAGTCTACATATACAGAGAAGTCTATATATATATATATATATATACAGAAAAGCAGCTAAAACACACAAACACTTCAGATGCAGTGCATCCTAGGACACTTGAGTTGTAGCAATATTAATGCAATTACAGTTATAATAAATGCTCTAAAATCTCTATTTCCAAAATGTTTGAGAAGCACAGTCAGAACATAAGGAAATTCAGGCAAATTTTTTTTTTTTTTTGAAAGGGAAAAAAGGAGAAACAGAATGCCTTATCAAATGTTCTCTCTGTATTAGGTAGAATGAGCCAAGGACACTAAACTGGGAGGAGTGTCCCAGATCAGATTTACAGTAGGGGTGGGCAACTGCAAAGCCACCAAGTATAACAGCAAGACATTAAAGCTATTAGCCTACAGAGCACTACAGAAAGCCACAAAATGAAAGTTTTTAAACAGATAAAGATTTGCAAAAATACAGAATGCTTTTAACTGCAAACAAATCAGTTACCCGTGCAGATTTCAATAAAAGTGCTATATATAAATTGCTAGAAACAATAAACTGTATAAATAATCGAAAAAAAAACAGGATACTTATATATCTCAGCTAAGAGTTGGAGTCAACACCTCTCATCCACTCTGCTCAGTGTGTATAGACAGAAACTCTCTCAAAGTTAGGGCTTAAATACCAGAACAACTTTTTTTTTTTTTACAAAAACACAAAAGAACCAGCCCTGTTCATGTGCTTTGAACAATCACTGTATAAACAAACAAGCCCAGAGCCAACAATTCTGAACTAGGACAAATACTAAAGCTATTAGCCTACAAAGCACTACAGAAAGCCACAAAATTACAGTTTTTAAACAGATAAAGATTTGTAAAGATGCATAATGCTTTTAACTGCAAACAAATCCGTTACCCTTGCAGATTACAATAAAAGTGCTACATATAAATTGCTAGAAACATTAGTTTCAGTGTTCAGAGCTATCCAGATCTTGCTGTGGTAGAGGGAGGTCCTATTGCTTACCAGTGAGAGTGGGAGCATTGTACTGCCTATCTAACTCTAGAGGAGTGGTTTCCAGCTGTAATATTGCAATTTTACTGGCCATTTTGGGCTGATTTCTATCCCTTTCAACTTTCTGGCATAAGTATGTGCATTTGCACATGTTTGAGCTTACTTTAGATCAGCAGCTCTTGTTTGGGTATCCTGCAGACTACTACAGCACCAGAAACGAGAGAGAGAGACTTTTTGTGCTGCAAGTACTTTTTGCTGAATTTTCTAATTTTTGCTGATTTTATTCGTTTTCATTACCTGCACTTCTCAGAAAGCTTAAAAAGCAGATTAGCTACTTATTTCACTGTATTTCTGCCTGTAAGTCATTTTCCAGTTGCGCATTTGCCTTGCTTTATTTAAAAAGTTTGAATTTTCAAATTTCAAATTTTGCAAAGTTTTAATTGAGTTTACTGTTCTGGGCTATACACTCAAGTGCATTAGCCTTTCTGTGCTTATTTACTGTATAAAGTGCATTGTTTAGCCTGATTTAACCAAAAATAAATAAATAAATAAATAAAATTTTATCTTGTTCGCAAATTTTCTGCGTTTTCTAACTATTATAGTCCAGTTTCCAGGCTTTGCTGGTTTCAGGACTTTAGTTTCAATGTTCAGAGTTATCCAGACCTTGCTGTGGTAGGGGGAGATCCTACTGCTTTAAAAGTGAGAGTGGGAGCATTGTACTGCCTATCTAACACTAGAGGAGTGGTTTCCAGCTCTGAAATTGCAATTTTATCGGCCATTTTGGGCTGATTTTTATCCCTTTCAACTTCCTGGCATAAATATGCGCATTTATGCACTGTGCAGCACCACAGAGCTAAGGTTAAACTATTCCTAGTGGAGAAAGTCTATTTGAATTTTCCCTTAGAACTAGCTAGTTTATCAGCTGTAGCACTAAAATCTGTATACCTGTGACACACTTGCTCTAAAACTCGCTAAAAAGCACTAGGAAGCCTTAATATGTTACAAGCAATCACCTCTCCTTAGTAGTAATGAGAAAATAGTCATAGGCACTAGACAGCCTGCAATTGCAAGTACCTTGCCAAAAAGTAAGGGAAAACAGCTCTTGTACTACACAAAGAAAGCACCTAACCAGGCATATCCAAGGGTCAGCTTCCAGTTATTTCTCCTGTCCACCTAGTGAATCTGGGCATACTGGGGCAATGCAACAATTGCTTCATGTACAAAGACAACCCTCTCCTCCTACCACCAAACACTACAACCTGCGAGAGATGCACTTACATAGCCAAACTGGAAGCAAAGCTCTCTCCATCCAAGATTGTGCTAGACAGTCAAAAGGAAAAGGTTAACACCCACACAATACCTCAAACAACACATAGTCCTTCAAAACCCACACCACCAAAACCCACACACAGCAACACAAAATCCACATATGCGGATGCTAACATTAACCTGCCCAAGCAACAAAGACTGCCGAAGCTGAAATGCAAACACCACCCCCAAACACAACCAAAGGACTGGATGGGAGAAAGGAAATTCCCCCAGGGAATCACGTAAGTCGCCCTGCTAGACAGGGGTACAGGGAAGTAAATAGTGTGGGAAGAAATAGCCAGGGAATTGTTATGGCTACGCTTGTATAGGCTCTAGGGCCAATAGCCTAGTACCAACCTATGAACCAAAGCATCACATAGCTCACACCACCAGTGTGCTACCCAACAGCAGCCCCTAAGGCAAGACAGCATACCCAACACTTTAGTCATAAATGACTCTGTAGTCAGGCACACTGTGTCCCACTCACCAGGCTAAACAAGGAGAAAATTACAGTTAGTTGCCTGCCGGGTGCCAGGATCTGCCACATAATGCATGCACTCAAGTCACTCCACAGCAGGTACAAATATGACTCTGTCATTGTCCATGGTGGAATGAATGACTTGAGATGTACCTCCCTGGTCTACATGAAGAGACATGGAAGAGCTCTCAGATCATGCAGCCCAGGCAGGTAAGACCCAAACCCTGAGTAGCATCTTGCCATCGTCCAGAATGATACCACAGTACAAGGACAAAATGATTGACTTCAATAATTGGCTAAGCCTCTGGTGTCATTCAAAGGGGATTCAGTATCTGTCTGCCTGGGATGACATGATCGACAAACCACGATGCTTTGCAAGAGATGATTTGCACCTGTCGCCCTTGGGATTCAGGTTACTGGCTAAGGCTCTTGCCACCCCTATAGTGCCTTTTTTAGTCAAGGTTCAAAGGACAAAACTACCACCGTAATGGCTACAAGCAAGCAAAATCTGAAGGTAATGCTACTCAATGCTAGAAGTCTAAACCTCAAGATGCACTCTCTCGAGGCTCTCCTAAAAATGGAGAACATTGATATCTGTGCAGTAAGTGAGACCTGGTTCAAAGCTCCAGAGAGCACCCCTGCAATACCAGGCTACAACTCGTACCACACTTTTTGGTCACCAAACTAGGACCGAAACACTAAAGGTGGAGGAGTGTCCATATTCAACAAGGATATTCACACCTCCGGGCTGGTTGCCCAACACAATGCATTTGAAATTCTCCAGGTGCAACAAACACTAGGTAAGACTGCAATACAAATTGTAGCTTGCTAAGGACCCCCCACCATGCCCAAAGATACACCTTTCTAAACATACTGGAAAATATTAAGATACAACCAAACACCCTAATACTGGGTGATTTCAACTACCCTGCCATTAACTGGGAAAACTACACTTGTTCGAATATCTTTGCTCAACAGTTCTTGGAATTCATAAATTCCAACGCCCTAGAGCAACTAACTCAGTCCCACCAGGGGTACCAATATTCTAGACCTGGTCATTACCAACATGGGAGATCAAAGCTCCACACCAGTGGTCACCCCCTTGTTGGTCAGATCAGACCATAAGCTAATCACCCTTGACATCCACATCCCACCCCCCCTTTAAGGAAACCTCCGTAAAAAAAACTTCTCCAAAGTCAACTTCATGTTTCTTAAGTCAGAAGTAACAAACTTCATGACACCCATGGAGATGGGAACTGGAAGTTCAACTGCTGAATAGCACATTTATTTGTGCATGGACCGAGCCATCCCAAATAGAATAAAGACGCTGTAATCTGAAAAAAAAAAAAGGAAGCCAATCTGGTGGTCCCTGCTATAAACAAGCTGTACAACAGAAGGAAGAAACTGTTGCAGAAAAGAGGAAGAACCCAGGATTCAAAAAACACCCTCACCAGCCTCAGTAGAAAGCTGAGATCCCTCATAAAATCTTCCAAAGCTAGTTACGAAAACAAAACTGCCAAAGATTCCAAAGATAAAGTACAGTTTTGTACCTACCATAAATGTAGATGTTCGAGTGCTAATACAGCTGCAGTCATAACAGATGGGTTATCCTGCCGTCAGGAGGGTCCTCGGTCGGCCGAATTCCAAAGTCTAGGTCTGGCGTTGGTTGTCGTCGCTTCCTCCCTGATGTCAGTGCGGCAGGGGTATAAAAGAACCAGCTGACGCCATCTTCTTCAGTTTTTCTTGCCCCAGATGTCAGGTTCCCCCAGAAGGAAGGCAAAACATAAACTTACGTAATAATGCAATGTAAAATAATCAAAAAACAGTAGTTTGCAAGCAAATACACCATAAAAGAATACCCCAGTCAGGTTGTATGAGGAAGTGTTTGTCATAAGGCCTGTCCCAAGAGGGGATGGAGGGAGGGAAACCTGGACTGCAGCTGTATTAGCACTCGAACATCTACATTTATGGTAGGTACAAAACTGTACTATGTTCATCGTGCATACAGCTGCAGTCATAACAGATGGGTAGAATCCCAAAGCTAAAAAGGGGTGGCAGGCACTAAGTGGAACTAGGAGGAGCAAGGATGCCCTGCAAGACTGCTGTGGCAAAGCCCGCTCTAGATTTAGAGTAAAGTGGAAGGTGATAGTGCTTGGAGAAAGTGTGCACAGAACTCCAAGTGGCTGCTTCCAAAATGTCCTTGGTAGGAACCCCCCCGAGGAAAGCTGCAGAGGTAGCTGTGGCCCTTGTGGAGTGAGATCTGATGCTTGTAGGCACAGTTTTTCCATGAAATGAGTAACAAAAGTGTATGCAGTGGGCTATCCATTTTGAGATGGTCTGTTTGGAGATAGCCTTTCCTTGAGCACCTGTAGCATAGGACACAAAGAGTTGCTCGGATTTTCTGAATGGCTTTGTCCTGTCCAAATAATAACAAAGTTGTCTGTGAATGTCCAAGGAATGTAGTAGTCTTTCCCCTTTGTTTTGTGGGTTAGGATAAAAGGTAGGTAAGTGGATAGTCTGATTCAAGGCTACACTGGATACTACCTTTGGCATAAAGGAAGGGTTGGTTCGTAAGGAAACTCTGTCCTGATGGAAAATGATGAAAGGTTGTACAGCCATGAGGGCCTGTAGTTTCGAAACCCTGCGTGCTGAGGTGATAGCCAGAAGGAAGGCTGTTTTCCATAACAAATATTGCAGTTCTGTTGAAGCAGCTGGCTCAAATGGAGGCAGGGTCAGTTTTTCCAACATGAAGTTGAGGTCCCAAGCAGGTACTGGTGGTTTCCTTGGGTGTTTTATATTCTTAGCCCCTCGGAGGAACTGTCTTAAGAAAGGATGAGAGAATAAAGGAGGATCTGTGTTGTAGTGTGCAGAAATGGCTGAAGCATGGATCTTGATGGAGGAGAAGGAAAGTCCACTGTTTAACATCTCAGCTAGGTACTGTAATATTTGAGGTAAATTTAGTACCCAAGGATTCTGGCCCTTTTTCTGATTCCAGGCACAAAACCGTTTCCATTTGTCGGAGTAGGCTTTTCTAGTAGAAGGTCTTCTGGCCTCCAAGATGACATCCTGCACCTCCTTGGCGAGGAGGGGCTGTTGGGAAATCAAGGAATCCTCCATGCGGCTAGATTGAGGGTTTTCAGATGACTGTAAAGAGTTTTGAAGTTGTGCTGGGACAACAGAAGAGGCACTAGAGGCAGGATCCATCTTGGGGAATGCATCAGGCTCTTCAGGAGTGGATACCAGTGTTGTCTTGGCCAGTCTGGAGCAATGCAAATCATGTTTGGCCTCTCTGCTCTGGCTTTCAATAGAACTTTTGTCAGCAGAGGAAGAGGTGGAAAGGCATAGACTGTCAATGTTGTCCAATTGAAAGAAAGTGCGTCCACTTTCCAGGCCTGTGGATGATAGGTCCTTGAGCAAAATTTTTTCAGTTGGTAATTTCTGTGGGTAGCAAAGAAATCTATGTCTGGCTGTCCCCATGCCTGAATTATCTTTGCGAAAACTTGAGGATGCAACTTCCATTTGTGTGGATCTGTCATATTTCTGCTTAGGTTTTCTGCCAATGTGTTTTCCTTCCCTGGCAGGAATTGTGCTTGAAGTTGGATTTGCAATTCCAGAGCCGTGTTCCAAAGGGACATGGCTAGTCTGCACAGGGGATATGAATGAGTTCCTCCCTGTTTGTTTATGTACCACATCACTGTGCTATTGTCTGTCCTTATCAATAGCTGGCCTGGATGCAGTAGGTCTTTGAAGGCCATAATAGCATTTTGTACTGCTAGCATTTCCTTTTGATTGATGTGTAGGTGCTTCGCTTTTTGGGACCATTTGCCCTGAATGCACTGATCTGTCATGTGCGCCCCCCCCCCCCACAGGCGTAGTCCGAGGCGTCTGTTGTGATGATTTGATTTGCTTGAGGCATGCAGAAGGGGAGACCTATGTTTCTTTGGCATGCTTGAGCCCACCACAGAAATTCCTTTTGAAGACATGGAATGAGTGGTATAATTGTTTCCAAACTGTGGCTGTGTTGAGACCATAAGTTTTTTAGGTACCATTGAAGTTTTCTCATGTGCAGCTTTGCACATGGGATCAGCAGGATGCAAGATGCCATGAATCCCAGAGCCTGCAGGACTTTCCTTGCAGTCAGCCTGGTGAAGGTTGTCATTTTGCTGAAGTATTGAGATAGTTGCCCTTGCTTCTCTGGCGTGAGGTAGGCCATCTGGGTGTTTGTATTCAAGCTGGCACCCAGGAAAATTATTGTTTGAGAGTGTATTAGTTTTGATTTCTTTTTGTTGACTGTGTATCCCAGAAAGTTCAACAATTTTATTACAAACGCCAGGTGTTTCAGAAGTATGTGCTTGCTGTCCACTTGGATCAGGCAGTCGTTCAGATATGGGTATATTTGTATCCCTTGAAGTCTGCAGAAGGCAATTACTGATGCCAGGCATTTCGTAAACACTCTGGGCGCAGTAGATAAGCCAAAGGGCAATGCAGAAAATTGATAATGGGTTGAACCTGCAAGAAATCTGAGGTATCTTCTGCAATCTTGTCTGATAGGGACATGCAGGTATGCCTCCTTGAGGTCCAATGTTACCAGCCAAGACTCCTTGCCCAGCATGGGAAGAAGCTGCTGTAATGTGAGCATCTTGAATTTTGGTACGAGTAAATATGTGTTTAGGATGGATAGGTCCAAAATAGGTCTCCAATCTTTGTCCTTACTTGGTACCAGTAATAGTCTGGAATAAAAACCTTGACCCTGTTCTTTTGCAGGTACCTCTTGAATAGCTTTCATGTCCATGAGAGCTGAAATTTGTTTTTGTGCCTCTGCCCTTTGATTTTGTGGCAGGTTTGGCATGCCTCTCATTTTTGGAAGTGTGTGCAAGTGGAATTTGTAGCCTCTGTCTATAATGTCCAGGATCAATTTGTCTTTTGTGACAATATGCCAGTTTTTTGAAAATAATGCCAGTTTTCCGCCTAAAGGTGCTGCCATTAAAGCTTTGCTTGGCATGCAAAGGGGGAAGTCATTGTGTCTGCTTTCTGAATGACTGTGATCTATCTTCTCCACCTCTTGGTGTAGGTGCTTGCCATTGTCTGGCTCTGAATGATCCTTGAGATTGCCCTCTACCCCTCGGGCGCCTGTATCTGCCTCTTTGAGGTCTGTCCGTGGCTGGAAAGGACCAGTTTTTTGAAGGCCAGTTTCTGCTGAAACGTGGAGGTTGTACCTGTAGGAAATCTTTCACTGTTTGCATTGATCTTGCTTTTTCCTCCATTTTCTTTAGTACCTCCTCAGCTTTAACACCAAACAATACATCTTTTTGAAGAGGTGCATCTAGTAATTTAGCTTTGACATGATCTGGTAAGGTTTGCTCTTTGAGCCAAGCATGTCTACGTATGACAGACCCTGTAACAGCAGCTCTACATGAGGCCTCTAAAGCATCAAAACCACATTGCAAGGTATGTTTACCCACTTGCTCTGCACTATGCAACAAATCCTGCAACTCCTTTAAATCTGGTTGCTCAGGTTGTGTCATTTTGCTTTTCAACTGAGATAACAAAAACTGTTGATACTTTAACATATGGAACTGACAGTTTAATGCCCTCATGGTTAAAGTAGCCGAGGTGTACACCTTTTCCCCCCACCTTTCTAAAGCTCTGGAATCTCTCTCTGAAGGTAATGGGTTTTTGGCAGTAGAGGCCTTAATTCCCTTGGGACCCTGAGAAATAGTTTCTGGGTCAGCAGCATGGCTTTTGTATAGGAATTGGTGTGAATCAGGAACCCGGTAATACCTGTCAGGTTTAACAGGAGCTGGAGTTAAAGAATCTGGGTTGAGGCTGGCTTCTGTGTACACATCATCTAATATATCCAAGACAGGAGGGATAGCCAGAGGCCTGTGCTGGGGTAGCAAGAGACAATCCCTGAGCCTTTTCTTGGAATCTGAGTAATCTTGGCCTTCCCAGTCGAAGTGTTTCCTTAAGGTATGTAGGGTTTCCCCAAAATAATAGTCCTCAGGGGGGGGAGACCGAGGGAATGGACTCCTCAGCATCAGAGTCTTCAAAAGGGGAATATGAATATTCCTGGTCCTCAGAATGTTCTGAGGTAATAGAGCCTTGATCTGAGGAAGGGTAGTCTTCCTCCAATCTGGGCCTTTTGTCCGAGGGGGGTTGAGAACCCCTGATAAGAGTAATCAAATCCTCAGCCATTTTGAGCATCTGTTTTTTAGGCATGGGGCCTTGAGAGGGGCTCTGTGGACCTTGTCTTTTAGTTTTCATGGCTGCTTTAGATTTTGTGAAAGTCTTAATGGAAAAGGAGGAAGGCCTGAAGACACCTTGAGAAGTGGCAGGCCTGTCTGAACTCTGAGTTTCCCCGCCAAGAGTGGCATCTGTAGTCGGAATGGGGGCCGAGGAGCCTGCGACCTCGGGCACAGAAGACACCACTAAAGAAGCGTCATCGGTACTCAGGGGCTGCGTAGGCGCTTCACTGAAAACCGGAGCACCGGTAGTCGGCTTTAGCGTGTTGTCGGTAGAAGTCACGGACCTTGTATGTTGGCCCTTATCTTTGCGTCTTTTACTCAAAACTGGAGTCGGAGTATCCGATGACATAATGTAATTAAATTTTTTACCAAAATAGTGTTGGGCGATCTCCGCCCGACGTTTAATAGTGCGTTTGTTGAATCTAGCACAAAAACGGCAGGCCGAGACGTCGTGGTCTGGGCCTAAGCAAGGAATACAGAAAGAATGGAAATCCTTATGCGGTATTTGCTTCCCACATGAAATGCAATTATTAACTTTGTCTGACATCGAGGCAAGAAAAGTTTCCCCAATGGGGTACTTAGCTTTCAAGAAGACTTCGGCTGAAATATTTTCGTAAATCTCAGGAGCTGGCCGACCGGCACTTGCGAACTGCTTCTGCTTCAGGCACCGCGCGGCAAGAAAGACTGAAGAAGATGGCGTCGGCTGGTTCTTTTATACCCCTGCCGCACTGAAGTCAGGGAGGAAGCGACGATAACCGACGCCGGACCTAGACTTTGGAATTCGGCCGACCGACGACCCGCCTGACGGCAGGATAACCCATCTGTTATGACTGCAGCTGTATGCACGATGAACATCCACAAGGCATTCTATAGCTATGTCAAGAATCTAAATGGCAATACTCAGATCTGCTCTGAGCTACAGCAGAATGGCACTAGATATTCTGATCCCAAGGATATTGTCAATAGTCTGGCAGATAGAGCGAGTGCCAGCTTCACCCCCCTCCCCTCCCACCCGCTAAAGGGCCCATCTCAATACTGAAAGAATGCCAAATTCCAGTAACCACAGGCACTCAGGTAAAAACTGCACTCTCCAAAGCCAAGAATATAGCATCCATGGGACCAGACGACATCCTGGGCTGTGTACTGCATGAACTACAAAATGAACTGGCACCTCACCTATGTGTCATGTTTAATCATAGCTTCACCCCAGGCTTCGTGCCCAGAGTGGGGCACAGCTACAGTCACATCACTCCACAAGGGGGGATCCACTTTGGATCCCAGGAACTACCATCCCATCAGTCTGACAAGCCTGATCTGCAAGGCCATGGAACGTATTATCATTGAACTAATAAACAAAGACATTGGCAACCTTCAAACACTGAACCCCAACCAGTTTGGGTTTGTGAAGGTCCGATCTCGCCTCCTGAACCTGAGTGACTTCTTTGAATCAGTCTGCAGAGCCGTGGACAAGGGTAAGGTGGTTCACACAACCTACTTGGACCTCGCCAAGGCTTTCGACACTATCCCCCCATTCTGGAATCATAGATAAACTTACTAAGCTGGCTATTAATCCCCATGTCACTCGATGGGTTGCAAACTGGCTTACTGACAGAACACACACTGTAAAAGTAGCAGACTCCAAATCCAGCTCCAGACAAGTGGGGTACCGCAGGGTTCAGTCATGGGACCACTCTTGTTTGGCAGCTACTTCCCTGAAGTGTAGGCCAACACTAAGGGAATCTGGCTTGCAAAGTCTGAAGATGACTTCAAGCTGGGAGCCATTATTGAATCCCCAAATGATGTGGATATACTAAAAAAGGGCCTTACCAAAACAGATGCCTGGTGCCAAAGCCATGGGGTCAAGCTAAGTGCCAAAAAATGTATAGTTGTCCCATTTGGGAAAAAACACATACCTGGGAACTACCACATAGGTGGCAGTACACTAAACACAAAGTGTGATAAGAGACCTAGGGACTCAATGGACAGTGGCCTCACCTTTGATAACCACATAGCCAAAACAGTTAGAAAATCCTTCTTCGTGGCGCACATCATCACCAAGGGCTTTTCATCCAGAAAAAAGGAGGTCATTGTCCCTCTGTACTCATCCCTCATTAGACTCATTATAGAATACAATGCCCAGTTTGGTATGTACCTCACAAGACATCTGCAACAACTAGAAAGGCCGCAGAAATACCTCACAAAAAGAATCACAGGCCTAAAGCAGATGCCTTATGCTGACCACCTAAATAAACTCCAGCTATACTCTGTCGCATATTGCCTACTCAGAGGCGATCTCTGCCTAACATACAAGGCCATGTCAAACCCAGAGTTGTTGAACATGCTACACTTAAAGAAATCCCAATCCCTCCAAGGCACACACTGGACAGATCTTAACCTTGTCATCACGATGAATAGAACATGCTGGATGGATAGATTCCTGACCCACAGACTCCCCATACTCTGGAATAGGCTGCCCATACATGTCAGGCAGAGCGCCTCAATGGCCCTCTTCAAGAGGACCCTTGACGATTGGATGGGAGATAGGAAATTCACCCCGGGGGATCACATCAGTAGTCCTGCTAGACAGGGGTCCAGGAAAATAAATATTTGTGGGAAGCAATAGCCAGGGAATTGTTATGACTAGGCTTGTATAGAACCGACGGCCGATAGCCTACTACCTACCTAAGAACCAATGAACCTATTCTCTCTGCCCAGCTCCACCAGTGTCCATGCACAGAATCTGCTTAGTCTAGTTATTGGAAGGGGAGTATTCTTCACCCTGTCTGCCCGCTCCCTCTGTGTTTTGGCCATGTAGGTGAAAAAAAATCGTCTAGGGGGACTTCTCTCCCCCTTTTTCAGGATGGTCTTGAATTGGTGCATGATTGTGTCATTAAGCAAATCTGTCATCCTGTTGACGTCACCTGTGTTGGGGTGCCTCTCCCAGACTGTAGCCTGCACCTTCTTCCAGTTGGATAAAATTTCTTTAATGCAAGCTGTTGGAATTAGGTCCTTTTACCCCTGACGTCCTCATCTTCAGAATAAATTTCCATTTCTTTTTCTCTGAACTGCTCATTGCAAAGTGCTGCAAGTTGCTTCACTGCAAACTCATCGTCATGGTCTTGTAGCAGTTCTTCCACATCTGCCTCATCCAGCTCCCCTATTGTCCAGGTGCTCTCTTGTTGAAACAATGTCTTGCAGCACTTCAGCTGCTTCATCCACAATTTTGTCTGGGGAAAGGAAGGAACCAGTTTCCTCTGGACTGCGTGAAGGGCTTTCTGCAACACTCCATCTCAGGTACTTTTGAAGAATGATATGGCATGAAGAATGCTGAACTCAGTCTTCCAGAATTCCTTCAGTGTTTTATCAGACGAATGGGTCACATTGAAGAGCTTTGACAAGAGTGCTTTTGTGCAGAGCTTCTTGAAGCAGGCATTGACTTGATGACCAATAGGTTGAAAGAGAGAAGTTGTGTTGGGAGGCAGGAACTGAACCTTGATGAAATCAGTCTATCTGAAGAATTTCTTCTAACTCTTGTGGGTGGGCAGAGGCGTTGTCCAGAACCAGAAGAGCCTTCACTGACAAATTGTTCTCTGTCAGGTACTTTTTGACACTTGCAGCAAACTCCTTGAAAATTGACTGGTCTGCCCAAGCTTTGGTGTTTGATTTCCACATTACAGGTAGTTTTGATTTTATAATCGTTTCTTTCCCCAAAGCATTTTAGGTTTTCTGAGTGATTCCCCAGCAGAGGCTTCAGCTTGATGTCTCCACTGGCGTTTGCTGCCAGGAGGAATGTGAGCCTATCTTTCATGGGCTTGTGACCTGGAATTTTGTGACCTGGAATCCTAGCTTCTTCTTGGGTTATGCAAGTCCTACTTGGCAATCTGTGCCAGAAAAGCCTGTTTCATCGCAATTAAAAATCTCTTCTGGCAGATAGTCTTCTCTCTATCAATTCTTCAAATTCTTTAACAAATTTCTGTGCAACTTCTCTGTCTGCACTAGCTGCCTCTCCTTGTCTCAGAATACTGTGGATGCCACTTCTTTTTTTAAATCTGTGGAACCATCCCCTACTTGCTTTAAATTCTGGTTTGCTGTGAGCTACTTCCTGGAGATTTTTTTGTAGGTCTTCAAAGATGAGCTTATCTTTCTCACAGATCATGGTCTGAGTTAATGAATCTACCTTCATCTGCCTCTCCTGGATCCAGACAAGAAGCATCTTCTCCATATCTTCATGAATTTTGTTTTTGTGTTTGTCCAAAAGGTTTGTTGTTCCTTTTGACACCTTAGTACCCATGATGCTCTCTCTATTTTTCCAAAATGTTGAGATGACAGACCTAGGCATGCCAAACTGTTCTGCTACTCATCCTATTTTACCTTCTCTCTCAATTTTATCTAGGATTTCTTTCTTCTTTTCAATGCTCAGCCACTTATTTTTTCCTGCCAGTATCACTCTTATTTGGCCCCATTTCTTCACTTCTTAGCAACAGTTAAAATAACTGCACTTCATAAACACAAAAACAGGAAACAATGAACAACTTTTCAGCCTCCTTTCTGGGTCGAATTGTGAGATGGCGGTTGAACTGCGGGATGCTCAGGTGGCCAAAAGCGTGGCTGAATTGCAAAATGGTTGAGTTGTGAGGTATCACCTGTATTTAGGGGAGAGTAAAATCCTTTAACCCTGTAAACAAAAGAAATGCAATATGACAGCCACCTGTACAGGGTAAGCTTTAACATACTTGAACCCAATTTAGACTAGGAAAAGGAGACAAACAGTTCATCAGTTTTCTAAAGTCTTTTGAATGGTGTAAATCAAAATGGAACTGATGATGAAGATCAAGAAATATAGCAAATATTCCCCTTTATTTGAAAACTTTGGGAAGAATACCAGTAGCTTTATGATCTAGTTTAAGTTAATCTCTGAAACAACGTTTGGAATGAAGGCTGGATTGGTCCTGAAGGAAACTATCTACAACAAATTAAATATTGGGGCTTATATGACAAAGACTGTCACTCCGAAATCCTCCTAGCTGACACCACTGTCACCAGAAACAATGTTTTCCAAGACAGAAAGCTTAGATCTGTTGAAGCTGTGGGCTCTAATAGTGTCTTGTTAAGACTACAGTCAGGACTGTGATATCCCAAGGGGGCATGGGGTTCCTCAATGGCAGATATAAAAGGAAGGTGCCTCCAAGAATGCTTTTGAAAATATGCTACTCTCCCACATAAAAATTAGAAATGGCAGCTAATTGCACTTTAACTGTGGAATAACAAACTCCCCCATGAATGAGACCCACCAGAAATCCAATATCGACAACAAAGACTGATAAGTTGTCTAACTAGCCCAAAAAGTGAAACTTTTCCACTTACTTCTGTGTCTTCCTAGTGGTGGGATTCTGGGAAAAGGTAAGAATTTGTACATCTCTGGAAAATGGCCTAGGATTTCTGGACTTCACTGGAAAGGGTTGGGAGGGTGGTCTAATGGTTAAGGTGTTTGCCTTGCAAACACAAGGTGCACGGTTTGAATCTCACAAGGGGTAATTGGCTAGGCTTAAAATGGCTCGCAAGGGCAGTTAGCTTAGTACTAATCTATGAACCTATGAACCTATGAACAATCAAGCAGTCAGTTTGAGAGATTTGATGTCTGGATGATGCTTGCTGCAGGGATGAGAGAGATCTGGAAGGGGATCCAGAATGCAGGGTGGATATACTAAGTGATGTCAAAGAAAGGGGAACCAAACCTGCTGAGGTCAAAAAGGGGCAATGACTTTTACTTTTGACTTGCACAAGGTTGCTTTTTGAAGGAACATGACAATAAAAGGAGTAGAAGAATAAGGATACAGGTGTCTCAGGGTCCAAGTATGGACTACAACATCCCTTGAGGACTGTCCCTCCTGAGGGATCAGAGTGAAAAAACTGATGCACTCGGTATTGGTTGGAGTTGCAAACAGATTGCAGCAGGGTTGGCCTATCTGGCTGAAGATCTTTGACTCCATTGAGGGACTGCTTGTGTAGCAGAAGGATAAATCTGCTCAGCTTTGTCCACTATAATAGTAGACTAGCCTGGGATGTCTGTTACAGAGAGGAAGCACTGGGAAGGCACTGCCCACTACCCAACACCCTCATGGTTTGACTGGGTTTGTTCTTGTTTGTTTTAGTGCCAGACTACGGCCAACTTTGTTCCACAATCCCAATCATGGGGAGACAACCCTGAAAAGCCTGTAAAGTGAGAATTGCCAGCATCTCCAGAACACTGATGTGATGGTTAGCCTCAAACTGGGACCAGGTACATTGGACCATCCTCCCTTCAAAAGATTCACCCATCCTGACCCCAGAGGAGAGGTATCCATAACTACAGTGGCTCTTGGCAGGTCAAACACAAATGGTAATTCTATGGAAGCCAGCGAACTAGTCAGTCACCACAGGATATGTTTTCTGCAGATCTTGGAAAGCCTGACGGGATGGTACATTGGCTGATACATCATGGACCACTGTACAGAAATAGTGCACTGGGGCACTTGCATATAAAATTTTGAGCATGGAAATAGAGTGATAGCATCTGCCATGGACCCCAACACATACAAAATTGGATATGCTGGAGAATTCTGACAGTGCAAGACCTGTGAAGCTTGAAGGTGTAGAGATGACAGTCTGGGCAGATGAAGACTGGCTATTTGAGAAGTGATGTCCAGGTGCAGCCTATAAACTCTTATGTTTGAACCTCTTTCAGTTTGGTCTTTTCAAAATTTATTTGTAATTCCTAATGAAGAGCATAAAAACAGTAAAGAGCTCTAGTGTGAATTAGAAAATCCCTGGGGGGGGGGGGGGGCAAGATAAGCCAGTCGTCTAAGTATGGGAACACCTGGAAACCCTGCAACCCAAATAAGGTTGCTACTACTGACATGCATTTGGTGAACACCTGGTGGTCTGTGGTGAGACTAAAAGGCAATGTTCTGAACTGGAAATGACTGACTCCCAGATGAAAGCATAGGAACCTTCTGGAATTCCTGGATGTCATGATGTGACAGTCGATGCCCTGTGGGTCCACAAGCACATCCACAGTCATCCCTCCTCAGTAACGAAGATTTGGACTGCACTGTTAAAGTACAGTTCTGTAAAATCTTACCATAACAGTAGATGTCCCTCTCTTCACTGCTGCAGTACTCTTTACCTAAGGGATCTCCTGCCAAGGACAGCCCTATGTCTGGCCATTAAACTAAAGCATTTAGTGCATATAGGTGTCAAACATCAAATGTACGCTCCCTGCAAAAGGTGTAGGGCATAAAGGTGACATATGGAAGCACACACTCAGAAATAAAAAAGCCTCAGAAGAACATAATGCTCTTGGAGACAGTGACTAAGTGCATCCAGAAGGAGAGAAAGGAAGAAAAAAAGAAAGAAAGAAAAACCCCTTGGCAAGGAGAAAGTACAGTTGTGTACACTTACCATAAATGTAGATGTTCAAGTGTATTCACTGTTGCAGTCATTGCATTTGGGTTATCTGCCTGCAGGTAGCCCTCAGTCAGCCTGATTAACAAAGTCTTGGGTCCTGCGTCAGTTGCTGTCTCTTCTTCCGTGACGTCAGGTCGTCAGGGGTATAAAACATGCAACCGACGCCATTACATCAGTTTTTCTTGCCCCAGATGTCAGGTGCCCCCTAATGGGAAGCAATTAAATATATATACAAAGTTATACCTCCAACAAAAAAGCAAATACACCAAAAAGCTTTTAAGCATAGTAAAGGAGAGTAGAGGTATAGCCAAAAAAAGTCAGGGGGCATGAGGGAGGGTAACCAGGACTGCAACAGTGAATACACTCCAACATCTACATTTATGGTCAGTGTACAAAACTGTACTATGTTCTTCACGTTTCACTGTTGCAGTCATTACATTTGGGTAGATTCCCAAAGCTAAGGTTGGGAGGAGGAATTTAAATAGCATTAGGACCAGCTATAAGGCCCTGCACGACTGCAGTGGCAAAGCCAGCTCTGGATTTAGAGAAAATTGGCAAATGATAATGCTTGGTGAAGGTATGTACAGAACTCCAGGTTGCAGCTTTTAGGACGTCCCTGGTAGTGACGCCTCTGAGAAAGGCTGTAGAGGTAGATGCAGCCCTGGTTGAATGGGGTCTGATGCCCTGTGGGATAGGTTTTCCATGGTGCTTACAGCAGAAATGAATGCAATGGCCTATCCATTTAGAAATGGTTTGTTTTGAAATAACCTTCCCCTTTGTCCCTGCAGCAAATGCTACCAGCAGTTGTTCAGATTTCATTTTAGGTTTAGCCCTGTCCAAGTAGAATCTAAGTTGCCTGTGCACATCTAAGGAGTGCAGTATCCATTCCCCTTTGTTCTGTGGATTAGGAAAGAAGGTTGGCAAATGAATGGACTGGTTAACAGCCACACTGGATACCACCATGGGCATGAAGGAGGGATTGGTTCTGAGGGACACCCTGTCCACATCAAAGATGATGAAAGGCTCCACAGCCATAAGGGCCTGTAATTCAGGAACCCTTCTTGCTGAAGTGATTGCTAAAAGGAACGCTGTTTTCCAAGAAAGGAATTTTAAATCTGCAGTAGCAGCTGGCTCAAAAGGAGGAAGAGTGGGTTTCTCCAAGACAAAGTTAAGGTCCCAGGCTGGAGTAGGAGCTCTCCTGAGTGGCCTTAAAATGTTGGCCCCCTCAGAGGAACTGCTTTAACCGTGGGTGAGAGAAGAGTGGAGGTTCTGTGTTATAATGAGCTGAAATGGCTGAGGCATGAAGTTTGATAGAGGAAAAGGACAAGCCCTTGTGAAGCATCTCAGTTAAGTATTGTAAAATATGAGGTAAATTGGGCGCTGCTGTGCTCATCCCTTGAGATTGGTTCCAGGCACAGAATCTTTTGCATTTTGCAGTATAAGGATTTTCTATACTAGGCCTCCTTGCCTCTAAAATGATATCCATTACTGGTTTACTGAGAGATGGTAAAGGAGAGATTAGGTAGCCAGGCTGTTAGGTTCAGTGTTTGAAGCTGAGGGTGCATAATCTGGTTCTCCTGCTGGGACAACAGGGAAGGAGTCTGAGGCAGGTGCCATGGGGCCAACCGTGACACACTGCACAAGAGCGGGTACCAGCGCTGGCATGGCCAGTCCGGTGCAATCAAAATCGTCCTTGGCTTGTCCTGTTTGATCTTTAGTAGTACCTTGGAGAGCAGAGGCAGAGGAGGAAATGCATAAACTGATAGGTTTATCCAGCTGAAGAACAGAGCATCCACTTTCCAAGCTTGTTTGTGGGGAATCCTTGTGCAAAATTTGTCCAATTGATAGTTCTGGGGGGAGGCAAACAGGTCTATATCTGGGCTCCCCCATTTGTTTGTCAGTATGTTGAAAATCCTTGGTTCCAGTTTCCACTTGTGTGGGTCCATGAGGTTTCTGCTTAGATTGTCTGCCAGTGTATTTAGGTTTCCTGGCAGGAATTGAGCTTTAGATTCACTTGGAAGCTCAAGGCTGTGTTCCACAATGCCATGGCTAGTCTGCAGAGGGGGTAAGAATGTGTACCCCCCTGCTTGTTTATCTATCACATAACAGTGGTGTTTTCCGTCTTTACCATTAGTTGTCCTGGAAGAATGTGGTCCTTGAAGGCTGTCAGAGCATTCTGTACAGCTAACATTTCTTTTTGATTGATATGCAGGTGCATTTGACTTGGGTTCCATTTGCCCTGAATGCACTTCCCTGCCAGGTGAGCCCCCCATGCATAGTCTGATGTGTCTGTTGTTAGGGTCTGGGCAGCAGGGGGTAGTGTGAATGGTAGTCCCTTGTTTTGGTGGCAGGCCTCTGCCCACCAAAGGAACTCTAGGAGTAGGCATGGTATGATAGGAATCATTGCTTCTAGATCGTGAGAATGTTGACACCATAGGCTTCTTAGATACCACTGTAGTTTCCTCATATGCAGTCTTGCATATGGAATTACAAGAATGCAGGAGGCAATGAACCCCAAGGCTTGCAGTATTTGCCTTGCAGGTAACAGGGTTTTTGTGGCCACTTGTTTGAAGTAGGTTGTCAAATGAATCTGTTTCTCTGGCATGAGGAAAGCCATCTGGGAAGTTGTATTCAAGCTTGCTCCCAGGAATATAATTTGTTGACAGGGTACCAGGTGTGATTTCTTTTCATTTATGGTCTACCCCAAACAAGTCAGCACCCTTTGTATGAAGGCCAGATGATTCAAAAGTATGTCCTGGCTTTCTGCCTGAATTAGACAATCGTCCAGGTATGGGTATATTTGAATATTTCTTTGCCTGCAAAATGCAATGACTGGAGCTAGGCACTTTGTGAAAACCCTGGGCACAGTGGATGAGCCAAAGGATAGTGCAGAGAACTGATAGTGCATGTAGCCTGCTTGGAAGTGTAGGTATCTTCTGCAAGATTCCCTGATTGGAATGTGCAGGTATGCTTCTTTTAAGTCTAGTGTTGCCAACCAGGCATCTTTGCCTAGCATAGGAAGCAACTGGTGAAGAGTCAACATCTTGAATTTTGGAATCACCAAAAAGGTGTTTAGAGTAGAAAGGTCCAGGATAGGATGCCACGAATTGTCTTTTCTGGGTACCAGGAAAAGTCTTGAATAGAAACCTTGTCCCTTTTCCTCTTCTGGTACCAACTGAATAGCCCCCATGCTTAATAGAGAGAGTACTTGCTTTTAGGCCTCTGCCCACTGATTTAGGGGTAGATCTGGCCACCTCCTTGGTGCTGGTAACGTGTGGAAGTGAAATCTGTATCCTTGGGACACTACATTTAAAACCCATTTGTCCTGGGTAATGAGTTCCCAGTTTTTGGCCTGCAGACAAATCTTTCCGCCTAAAGGAGCATTCAGTTGAGAAGTGCTTGGAAGTTTTAAACGCAAGTCATTTAAACAGTTTTCCATAGGGGGGAGTCTTACTACTCCCAGATTTGGATGCAGAAGCCCCCCACTGCTTAGTCTTGTGCGTCCCCTGGGACTGAAACTGGGGTTTCTGCTGTGTCTGGGTTTGGATTGAGAAGACCTGGAAGGGGCCAGAAAGGACCAATTCTTATGAGGGTCAATGCCTACTAAATCTTGGCGGCTGAACTTGCAAGAAATCTTTAACAGTTTGCATAGATTTATCTTTCTCTTCCATCTTTTTAAGAACTTCCTCAGCTTTGTTGCCAAATAGGCGGTCCTGATTTAAGGGAGCATCCAACAGTTTAGCTTTAACATGATCAGGCAAAGATTGCTCCTTAAGCCAAGCATGCCTTCTAAGTACAGACCCAGTGACAGCAGATCTGCAAGAGGCCTCTAATGAATCAAATCCACATTGCAAAGTATGTTTTCCAAAATGTTCTGCAGAATACATTAAATCCTGTAATTCTTTATTTTCAGCACAGTCAGGAATCAACATCATTTTCTGTTTAAGCAATCCAATAACATGTTGTTGATACTTTAACATATGAAACTGACAGTTTAAGACCCTAATGGCTAAGGTTGCAGAAGTGTAAACCTTCTTACCCCCATCTATCCAGCGCCCTGGAGTCTCTATCAGGAGGGGTAGGATTTTTAGCAGTAGAAGCCTTAATGCCCTTGGGTCCCTGTGAAATAGTCCCTGGATCCACAAAAGGATTTTTAAAAAGGAACTTGTGAGAATCAGGAACCCTGTAATATCTATCAGGTTTTCTGGGAGCAGGAGGCAAAGAATCAGGGGCAAAACTAGATTCTGAAAAGGCATCATCAACAATGTCTAGTACAGGAGGTATAGCTAAAGGCCTATGCTGTGGCAGGAGTAAAAAATCCTTAAGCCTCTTTTCTGAATCAGAAAAATCCTGGCTTTCCCAGTGGAAATGCTCCCTTAGTGTGTGTAAGGTTTCACCAAAAGAAAAATCCTCTGGAGGGGAAGCTGAGGGAATAGAGTCCTCTGAATCAGAATCCTCATAAGTAGATCTGGGTACATCCAGATCATCAGGAGAATCAGAAAAATCAGAATCCTGGTCAGAAGATTCATAACCAAATTCAGTCCTACGTCTCTTAGAAGGGGGTGGTTGGCTTCTCCTGATTAGAGAGTTATAAGATCTTCAGCCATTCTTATTTGTTTTTTAGGCATAGAGGCCTGAGCATGCAGTCTGGGCGTCAGTTTCTTTGGCATGGTTCGAGGTTTAGGCCTTTAATAAGGAGGCATAGGTTTAATATGCAAGTCCGTAGGCCTGAATACACCCTCAGAAGCCGGTGCCTGCACAGCAGCTCTGGACCCATCCAAGGTAGAGACATCCGCAGGTTCCACAGTTGAAACATCTCGCGGCATACCGGACTCCAAATGGGTCTCAGTAGAGGCCTGCGAATCAGAAGTAGCGGGTATCAGCAAAAGCACCTCACTGAATCGCGGAGAACTGGCGACTGGCTTAGGAGAAGCGTTGTCGGCAGCTTTGGACCTAGGCGGCCCGTCTCTGTCTTTATCCTTGCTTTTTTCAGAATACTGGTAATTGGATGGCTAACCAACAACATTTCTGGATAACTGAAGAGAGAACCAAAACCTCTAGAGGCGAAAATGTACTGACGACGGATAGTGCGTTGATTACATAAAGCACAAAACCGACAGCAAGGTACGTTGTGGTCAGGGCCTAGTATGAATGAAAATCTTTGTGAGGTATTTGCTTTCCACAAGAAATACAATTATTAACTTTTACTGACATCGGTAAGGAGCAAGAAAAGTTTCCCCAATGGGGTACTTAGCTTTAGTTGGAAGACTTCGGGTCTGAAACTTGAAAACAAAAATTTCAGGAGTCGGCCGACCCACACTTGCGAACTGCTTCTGCTCCTGGCACCGCACGGCAAGAAAGACTGATGTAATGGCATCGGTTGCATGTTT
This sequence comes from Protopterus annectens, assembly GCF_019279795.1. Classification (NCBI taxonomy): domain Eukaryota; kingdom Metazoa; phylum Chordata; order Ceratodontiformes; family Protopteridae; genus Protopterus; species Protopterus annectens. The sequence goes on from NC_056751.1 coordinate 238,749,638, forward strand.
TATACTCCTGAAGACCTGACGTCACGGAAGAAGAGACAGCAACTGATGCAGAACCCAAAACTTTGTTAATCAGGCTGACTGAGGGCTACTGCAAGCAGATAACTCAAATGTAATGACTGCAACAGTGAAACACGAAGAACATCAAGACGACTACTGGGCACGATAAAAACATGGGGTAGAAGGGAGGGAATGAATACTACAAAAGTGAAAAGAAGGTTATGGTAAACTTTTACACACCTGTACTACATCCTTCAATATCAAAGTTGCAATACTACATCCTTCAATATCAAAGTTGCAGTATTAATAATCTAAGGAAGAGTACAAAAGCTCAAGAGTAAGCCTGGGAGGAGGATGGAACAGAAGATCCCTCCAGAAACCCATGCAGGATAGCCCTGGCAAAACCTGATCTGGAAATAACACCCAACTTGTAATGCTTAGTGAAAGTATGTACAGAGGACTAAGTAGCAACCTCAAGGATGGAACTGGCATCTAAACCCTTGAAAAAAGCACTAGAGGAAGCAACTGCCCTAGCAGAATGCACCTTTACCGAAGATGAAAGACATTTTCCATGAAAAGAACACCAAAAAGAAATTGCCTTAGAAATCCAGGAGGAGATGGTTTGCTTAGAAATAGCCAAACCCAAAGCCCTGGGATGAAAAACAAAAAGCTGCTCAGATTTGTGAATAACTTTAGTTTTATTCAAGTAATATCTGAGCTGTCTATGCAAATCCAAGGTGTGAAGAACCTCAGTGGCACACTGCGGAGAAAGAAAAAAGGAAGGAAAATGAATAGACTGATTAAGGGACAACCCATTGACTACCTTTGGTATAAAAGAAGGATTAGTACGAAGCGACACCATGTCTCCGTGGAAAAGTAAAAAAAGGAGGGATGGTCATGTGAGCCTGAAGTTCAGACACTCTCTTGGATGAAGTCAGTGCAAAAAGAAAAACAGTCTTCCAAGTACAATGTTGTAAGGAAGCTGAAGAAGCAAGCTTAAAATGAGCCCAAAAATGTTTTTCAAGTTCAAAATTGACTGGCTTCCTGGGCCTCAATTTTGAACTTGAAAAATTGAGGCCTGATATGAATGATGCCTTTAAGAAATTGCTTGACCTCAAGTCTACAGGCCAGAGGAGGAGTCAACTGCAAACATGCAGAAATTGCTGACAGGTGGGCTTTCAGTGAAGAATATGCCAACCCAGCATGGTGCAGACCACACAAACAAGACAGAACCAGAGGAACCTCCATTCACTTTTTTAAATTTCTCCAAGTCTTTTGGGTTTCTAATACCATAACAAAAATGTACACCATTCCTAAGTCAAAGTACGACTAAAGCTCATGAAATTAATACTGTTTCAATCTTTGATGTTAGCCAAAAGTACTCTTCGCAGCAACCACATTGTGGGCAGTAATGACTCCTCCTACAATTTGTATTGAGTTACATGCATTGGTAACATATCAAAGTATGACTATAAATTCTTTTTTTATAAGACCAAGCCCCCACTACTACTCGAACTGTCTGGGTATTCTTCAACAATGCCCTTATTTCCACCTGCAAATCCTGATATTTTATGACTGTGTCTTTCTGTATGCAACAAAGTGTAGTCACTGGGTGTAGCAATTTCAATCATCAATGCTACTTTTGTCTTCTTTTCATGGACTAATATATCTGGTTTTCTTGCATCTATTTTTTGAACTGTTGGTAGTAGGTGATCCCATGTGACAAACTTCGTCATTTTCTATGATGCTTTGTGGCTCATGTTTCCAATGTTTTTCAACCACTTCAGTACCATAATGTTTGCACAATCCCTAATGCAACAGACCTGCCACATTATTATGCCTTTCAGTATACAGTCCTTCTCCATTAGTATATCACAACCAGCTACAAGATGTGTGTGTTTCCAGTTCTGTTTTACAAAACCTACATTTTTCCATTTCTCCCACATGTTCAATGGACTTTGTAAACCAATGTGTAGGTAGTCCACTATATTGGGCCACCAATATTAACCTTTTATCTTTTGTTTTAAATCCACCTCTTCTTAACCATTCCTGTGTTCGATCCTGATCGACATAGGGTTGTTCCAAGAGTTTCCTACACTTGCAGCTATATTTATACATTTGCCACATTTCTTGCCTTCTCTTCTGATCCTTTACCTTACATATTCTTTCTTTTGTTTTTTGGCAAATTCAATTGGTGCCTGATTTTTATTTACTTCTGGTTTGACTTCCATTCCCGCTTGACACCATAGTGCTTCTGCTAAACTAAGCAAGGAAGTTATCTTATACTTTTTCTCCTCATGTTTAAGAACTTTCACAGCATTTGGGTCTTGTGAAGTCAACAGATATGTGTGTAGTCCCACAATTTCAGGGCTGCACATGTAATCAAGTTTGAGGAGACCCATACCTCCTTCAAAAGATGGAATATATAATCTTAGTATGCACTGATTTTTGTAAATTACCTGACGAGCATAAAGCATACTTCTTGTTTTCCTGTCTAACCTGTCCAACACATTTTGGGTCCAATCAATCACTCCAAAGCTGTAAGTTAAGACAGGAAAAGCAAACTGGTTTATAGCTTTGTTCCTAGATGTCAATGCTGCTTTTAGTATTAATTTAAGCCTTCTAAAATATTCCTTACTGAGTTTTATTCGCATTTGTTCATGTTTTATTGCTGATCCTTCATCAATTCCCAAATATTTATACACTCCCAAGTTCTTTTATGTCACATTTCTGTCCCAAACTGATGTTTTCTTGGTGCTGCAGCTTTCCTGCTTTAAAGGTTGCTTTTGCACATTTATCAAGATCAAATGACATTTTTTATACCATCTGAAAAACACCCTATCCACTAATAGGGTATCCTGATGATGAGAGAGGCACCAGACAAAAAAATATTTTCTATTTCGACATACAGGATTTCCTGGCCTCCTGCAGAACCCAAAGTAAATCCTCAGAAAAGAGGTGCATGAAGAGTGGACAGATTGACTGTGTCTAAGCCTATAGTTTCTAGTTCATAAGCTGCTTATCTAGACACTGTATTAACCCAAAAGAGAAACAATTAACCAACTTAATACTAGTATAAGCAGCAGATGCAGGTAATATACCTTATTTTATTAGCAGAAAACAGTTTCCATTTTAAAAAAAGTGAATGTATTTTAAAATTACACTAGTATACTCTTGAGCAGTTTATCATGGATATAAGAAGGTTGATTATCACTGACCTGCATACTTTTTTCTCCATGAGGAGGAGAAACGTCTTTCTGAAAGAAATCTTCCACTCATCTCAGTCTGGGCATGTAAGTAAAAAGACTAGGAAAATTGCTTTGGACTAAAGGAAAGAATACAGGCTTGTTGGTTGACTGGCAAGAATGTTATTTCTTTTGGAATCAGTACTTGGACCAGTTGTTGGATAATATGTGGCAGCACTTTGAAGATATAGCAAACAAGCTGTTAGACAAGCATTATTTTAAACCACAGCTGGCATTCTTGAAAACTACAGGTTATCATACTGTGCGTATGAAGCTGTTACACTGTGTGTGTGTGTGTGTGTGTGTGTGTGTGTGTGTGTGTGTGTGTGTGTGTGTGTGTGTGTGTACAAGACAGAGAGAGGGAGAGGAGAAAAGCGTGTGTATAATCAGCCTACCAGTCAGCAATTTAAATTAATATAAAAAATACCACATTATAAAAAGAACTGAAGAATGTGAGTGTGAAGATTTATGCATGTGTGTGTGTGTGTGTGTGTGTGTGTGTGTGTGTGTGTGTCTGCAGCAGAATAATAACTGATTATATCTATAGTTTGTGACTGTAAGAAATGCAAACAAAAAATCCTCACTTAATTGCAGAGGGATTCTGGCAATGATTAAGACAAAAATACAGAAAAGATGATTGTCTACTAATTGTTACATTGCTTCATGTTGTTTCACCTGTTATTAGCATAAGTGAAGGCAGACATCACACCTGTAGCGCAAGGGCTTGAGGTGGATTTAAAAAATGAGTGGTACAAGGTGTGATGATGTCAGGTATTGCCATCTATGCCAGAAGAAGTAGGGCATTGAATGTGTAACATATGCCAGCATAGTTAGCTGGAGTTTTGTAAAGAATTATACATCATTTGTATATCAATCTGATTTGCACAGGTGTTTGTGTTGAAATGTATTTGTAAAGCTGCTTGTGTTAAAAATGCACCAATGGTGGGCCATGCTGGATAGAAAAGAAATATACTTGTATGTCAGACTGTATAGTAACTGTTGAAATGACTATATTATAACAGAGGATACTGGAAGAGAAGAGGTAAATCTCAGTCTACTGCCATATAGATTGTATCTTGCATTTATGATTGCAGCCAGAGACAAAAAAACCTGGCGAACTTGGGCATTCTGAGGCAGTTTAGCAACTGCCTCATGTACACAGACAACCGTCTCCTCTTACCTCCCAAAACTCAGACTTGTGAGAGATGCACCTATATCTCCAAATTGGAAGCCATGCACTCTCTTGCCAAGACCGGAATAGTTGGTCAAGAGGAGAAGGTCAACACCTGCACCATACCACATGGAACACATAGCCCTCCAGAACACCCACCATCATAGCCCTCACAAAAAAACACAAACCACACACCCACCTTCGCAGAGGCTCTCAACAGAAGTCTACCCTAACAGCAGAGACCTCCAAGGCAGAAATGCACTCGACCACCACAACACAGCACAAACCACAAGATACATACTTCACCTACACAGTGTGCTCCTCAACCTAAGCCCCTAAGGCAAAACAGCTTGCCCAATACAATAATCATAGGTGACTCAGTAGTGAGGCACACTGATGTCCCACTCACTAGGTTGAATAAGGAAAAGGTAACAGTCATCTGTTTATTAGGTGCCAGAATCTGACACATAACACATGCACTCAGGTCACTCCACAACAAGTACAAATATAACTCTGTCATTGTCCATGTGGGTGTGAATGACCTGAGATGCACCTCCCTGGACTACATGAAAAGAGACATGGTGGCGGTATCGGATTATGTAGCCCAGGCAGGTATGACCCTAGCCCTGAGCAACATCCTACCATCACCCAGAATGATGCCACAGTACAAACAAAAAAAAATGATTGATTTCAAAAATTGGCTAAGTTTCTGGTGTCATTCTAAGAGGATCCAGTATCTGTCTGCTTGGGATGACATGATTGACAGACCTCTATGCTTTGCCAGAGATAGCCTGCATCTGTCACCCCTGGGTTTCCGGGTACTGACTAAGGCTCTTGCCACCCCTACAGTGCTTTTTTTAGGAGGTGTTCCAAAGACCAAATTACCATGTAACAGCTATTAATAAATGCACTCTGAGGGTCATGCTGCTCAATGCTAGAAGTCTAAATCTCAAGATGCGCTCACTCAAAGCACTCCTCAAAATGGAGAACATCGATATTTGTGCTGTAACAGAGACCTGGTTTAAAGCAGCAGAAAGCACCCCTGCACTACCAAGCTATAAACCATTCCACACCTTTCGGTCACAGAACTTGAACCGAAGCTCCAAAGGTGGTGGTGTCTCCATATTCATAAAGGATATTCATACCTCAAGACTAGTAGCCCAGCATAATGCATCTGAGATACTCCAGGTACAACAAATATGGGGTAAGACGGCAGTTCAGGTCGTAGAATGCTATAGGTCCCCAGCCATGTCCTAAGACTCTAACTCCGCATTCCTAATCACCCCGGAAACTATAAAGATCCAACCTAACACTCTCATACTAAGCGACTTCAGCTACCCCTTCATCAGCTGGGAAAACTACTCATGCACCAGTGCACTGGCCCAACACTTCCTGGAATTCATCAGTTCCAGTGCCATGGACCAGCTCATTCATAACCCCACTAGAGGAAGCAACATCCTTGACCCGGTTATTACTAACATGGGCAACCATTGCTCTATGCCAGTAGTCAAATCCTCCCTGGTTAGATTTGACCACAAGCTAATCACCATGGAAATCCACATCTGACCCACACACCCCCACAACGGTAACCAGCATGAAAAACTTCTCCAAAGCTGACTTTGGACTCCTAAAAACAGAGATAGCTAACTTCACGGCACCCACGCCAATGGAAAATAGATGCGTGACTGCTGAATCATACACCAATGCCCTACTTCTCCTGGCATAGCTGGCAATACTTCACATTATCACATCTCTTTCCCCTTTGAAGACCCTTGAGAAACATAGCTTGAAGGACATGAGCCTGTCTGGGAACACATTAACCTATACCCTGCATTAAGAGCCCATCTGCATTGGCATTGCTGACCCCACTATGATGCTGCACTGTCATATCATATGCCTGCAACCCTAGGCTTGACCTTAATATCTTGGCATTTTGCTGGCTGGCTCAATGTAGCCTTTGATCCCCCTCAGACTACTCCTGCCACCCTCTGCAAATACTCAGCACCAGGGCCTCCCTAGCATCATGTTAACATGGCACAATTTGTGCTCCTGCCTATGAGGTTTACCATATAGTTAACATCACTGACCTTCCTTACCTCTTCAAAGTGTCCCTCCAAAGCTGCCTGCAGCTTATTGTGTCGGACAGGAATGAGAGCCACAACCTGCTGTCCCACAGCATACTCTCAGGCTTGAGCATTCCTGCCATACCAGACCTTTTTCTGCTGTTGGGCTTCCTGCCAGTTTCTCCTGGGCCAAGCCCATGAACTCCCAAAGCCTTGTCCTGAGGTTTAAGACATATGCCACAACAGACTCCTTAAGGGATTCACACTCACCTTCTCATGCATCATGAATCAGATCTAAAAGGACCCTCATCCTTTGCCCATACAACAATTCAAAGGGTGCAAAAACTGTGGATTCCTGGGGTACCTCTCTGTATGCAAATAGCAGATTGGGCAAATGTTTTTCACTCTTAAACTGGTCAACAAATGCCCATAGCATAGTCTTTAGTGTAGAGTATAACCACTTCACAAGACCATTAGTCTGTGAGTGGTCTTTAGATGCTTCACCCCACAGTACTCCCAAAGGCAAGCCACATGAAATTACCACCTCTGTCAGTCAGTATTTCTCTCAGGAAGCCTATGGTGCTGAAAATCTCTAGCAAAGCATTTTCCACATGGAGGACAGAGCCACTACCTCAGGGTATCTAATAGTATATTCTATTGCCACCAGGATATACTTGTTCCCTGTGGAACTTGGGGTATTCAGAGGCCCCACAATATCCATAGCTACCATCTGAAATTCCTCCTCAATCTCAGGCAAAGGCATCAAAAGAGCTTTGACCTTGTCTGCTGCCTTGCCTCTTTTTTGCACTGTTCACAGGTCCTGCAGTACCCTGTTACATCCCTTACAATCTCAGGTCAATAAAAGTTCTGCATAATAAGTCTATTGGAATGCTTTATGCCAATATGACCGGCAAAAGGAATGTCATGAGCTATGGCTACAAGTGCCAGACAGTAGGCTTTAGGCACTACCAATTGTTGTATTACCTCACCCTCTAGCCCTCCCTTGGGGGTCCACTCTCTATACAGAAACCTTTTGTTCCAGTATACAGACTCCCCTTTTCCTTGAGAATCAGGTGCCTCCTTAGCTGCTTCCCCCAAGCCTCTTAGTGTAAGGTTCAAGAGCTCAGCCTGTCTCAACTCTACCATTGCAACACTTCCCAGCCCCCAGTTCCCCTTCCACAGATATTGATACTGGTGCCTCACTGTCAGCCTAGGTACTACCACTCACCTCTGCCCTTGCAGTCATTTAGTCCAAGGGAACATCAGTACCTATCAGCAGCTGTGGCTCACCTTCAGACTAACTGCTACAGGGTAGCTCCCTCCCTGAAGTAGCCACCTCTCCAGTCCTGGCTTCAGGTGTGGGGTCTGCCAGGGTCTCCCCCATTCTACCAGATCCACATGCCTGTCTCCAAGATTGACTGTATGTAACTGCATGCACACAAGGTACTGAATTATCAAAATCATTCCATGTCAGGACATCTGCAAGAATAAAATCAACTGCATCTAGTTTCTTGCTTCCTTTTCCACCCACGCAGTCAAGGTGAACACTGGCCAAAGGTATTTGGAATGGGGTCCCTCCTAAAGGTCTGACTAGAGTGGACTGCCCAAGCAAGTACTGCTCCTCTTAAACCACTGCAGGTTGCACAATTATTTTGTCAAAGACTGTATCTCTCTTAGCAGTGGCCTGTCTTCCACTAAGATAGAATATAAACTCTGGTGATAGTCTGATACACATGTTGTCTCCTGAGAACTTATCACTGGCATATTGTTATTCCAATTTGCTGACTCCCCCACCTTTTGTTCCACATCATGCTTCTGTGGACATCTGTATGCTACGTGGCCCCACTGGTTACATTTAAAACATTTAACCCTTGATCCTGGCCGTATACCTGAACTGGTGGCTTACCCTGTTACTGGTCAACTCTGTTGGGGTGGTTTAGACCGTCCACTATGGGTTTCCTTATATCTATGTGCAGCACCAGATATCCCCTTTTTGTGCAGTGACACCATGCTTGTAAGGTAGAGTTCCCTTTTCCTCCCCAGGTCATCTTAGGAGTTGCACTCTTGGTCTGTCAGCCATATTCTTACATGTTCAGGCAAAGTGCTAAGGGCTTGTTCCCTCACCAAAAGGTCTGCCAGCCTTTCAAAAGTGGTGACTTGACACTCACTCACCCGCATATGAAAATAAGTTCTTAACTCAGCACAATACACTGTCATATGTAATCACTTTCATCCGCCTTGCGTCTATGCTCATGAAACTTTTTTCTATAAGCTTCAGTATCATAGTCTAAACAATCAGTATCAGACAATTTAGAAGCAGCAGTTACAACTTTACCATGGAGTAAGGGGTTCAGGAACCATACCCAGAGCCCTTGGTCAACATTATACTGTTTACATACTCTTTCAAATATATGAACACAACTATCAAAATTATCACACTCTGAAAACTGTGGAAGAAATGTATTGACCTTTATTGCATCAGAGGCTCGGTTATTCCCTTCCCCATTACCTCCATGACCCTAATGAAGAGTTAGCATCTCCCTGTCATGTTAGTGCTTCTTCTTATTTACTTTGGCCTCCAAACGCCACAGTGTCTCATTTTTTCTCAACCTCCAAATGATGCAGTATCTCTGCTGATTCTAATTCAATATATTTTGCCTGCTGCAGTCTCTCCACTGATTCTAATTTCAAATGTTTGGCCTCCATTTCAAGTCTCTAACTCTATATGGATTTTTAAATCCTCTGAGGAAAAGATGAACTCTCCTGTTTCTGAGGTCTGCACATCCCTATCACCAGACTGGTGGTCCTCCTGGTTGTTGTTCTGGGCTACAGCTGTGACTAAAGCCAAAGTAATTTCCTCTTTAGTCAGGTTGGAATGCATCAGTCCTTTGGCCTTGCACACCTTGGCCAACTGGTTCTTTGCCAGCTTGCCATAATCCTCTGCTGACATCTTTGCCTGCTTTCCCTGACTAAACTAACAATGAATACATAAATAAATAAATAAATACATAAATAAATAAAACTGTTGTGAAAATTAAACTCTGTACGTTTACCTTGTGGCTGCTGAGAGTATACACATACCTTCAGTGACAACTGCCTACAGGCTACAGAAGTTCAATTAATATCCCACCACTGTCACCAATATGTGGCATCTTTCCTCTGGGCCAGTAATCAAGGAACCTCAATCCTCACCACAGACAATGGTGAGAGATGTTCACTTGGAACAAAAATAGATACACACAGCTCTCTGCATCAAGCACAATTTCCCTTAAGAGCACACAGGTCACACACTCCCATCCTAGGGCTGGGTTACCTCTCTCTTTCTTTCTTCTGGCCCCAAATGAGGCTCTCTACTGACACAGCCAAGTGTTCCAAGCCAAGTCCTCCACCACCCTCTCTGTGAAACCAGTGTTCTGTGTCCCTGCTCCAAGTAGCTGACACTCACATTCTTTGTCTGCACAGACTATAAGGTAGATACTGCCACCAGAATACTCCAAAGTCAGCTACTCTAAGGCTCTTTCAAGTGTACCCAATTATACTGAGTAAAATTAATGGTAATACAAATGGTAGTGTTTGACCAATGCAGCAAGAATTTCAGGAGGATACATGTCACCAAATAAATATAAGTACTCCCAAAGGTTAAAATATTCTCTAAAAGATCAGCCACAATGAAAAGTTTAAATATATTTAATAATAAATAATAAAAGAACATGAAAATGATAAATATCTATTTACACACATAGTTACAGAAAAACAGTAATTAACTAATCTCACTATATTTTCCTGACTGATCTAAAGAATTACTATTCCCTGGTTACTTACTAAAGCAAGGCAAGAAGTGAGTGCTCTTTTGTCGGATTTCAAAAACAGACTGCTCTGAGACTTCTGTCTCATCTAGTATTAAAACATCATTTCAGTGGTGGTTTACAGAATGACATCACATGCATCTAGTCATCTAACTCTGGTTCCCACACTAGCCCCTTTACTAGAAACTGAACTAGAACCTTATCATAATACACACACACAGCTTTGCTAAGATGTGTTATTGCATATAGAAGCTATAAAACCATTTCAAAAACTTCCACCTTTCCAGGGTAGCAATTAGTTCACTCCTAAGGACAATACAATAGGATTCCTAGTCCTGGTTTTCATAGGTTCATAGGTGTGTACTAGGCTAATGGCCCTGGGGTCTTTACAAGCCTAGCGCATAGAAGTACCCTGAGATTGTACCACCCATTGTTAGTTCCCAGTGCCTCCATCAAGTAGAGCCAGTGGAGTGATCCCCAGGGTGAACTTTCTATTACCCATCTATTCATCAAGATTTCACTTGATGAGGGCTAGTGAGGTGCTCTGTTGACATGTATGGGAATTCTTTTCCAGAGCATGGGTAGTCTCTCGGTTATGAACCTGTCCCTCCAGCATGTTCTGTTCATTGTGGTAATGAGGTCTCTGGTGCGTGTGATGCAGAGGGATTGGTATGTCTTTAGATGTAGCATTTCTAGCATAGCTGGGTCAGACATGGCTTTGTAAGTCAAGCAGGGATTGCTGCATAGTAGAATATATAAGACAGAGAATAGCTGGAGGTCTGTGTAGGACATGTGTTTAAGGCTTAGGATCCTTTTCGTGCAGTATTTTTGTGGCCTCTCCAACTATTGCAGGTGTCTAGTGAGGTACATGCTAAATGGGGCATTACACTCTATGATTAGTCTAAAGAGGGAAGAGTAGAGAGGAATGATGACCTCTTTCTTCCTGGAAGCAAAACCCTTGGTAATGAGATGTGCCACATAGAAAGACTTTCTGACCACAGTGGCAATGTGGTGGTCGATGGAGAGGTTGCTGTCAACCTGTGTCCCAAGATCTCTTATAATGGCTTCATTGTGCAGTAGACTCCCATCAATGTGGTAATTAATGGGAACTGAGTTTTTTCCAAAGGGGATGACTATGCATTTATTGGCATTAAGCTTAAAGCCATGGTTTCGACACCAGTCATTGGTCTCAGTGAGGCCTTTTTGTAGGATGTCTGCATCACCTGGGGAGATAATAATGACTTCCAGCTTGCAGTCATCTGCAAATTTGGTCAGCCAGAGCGCCTTCATGTTGGCCTGAACTTCTGAGAAGTAGATGCCAAACAGGAGAGGACCCAGGACCAATCCTTGTGGGACTCCACTCATGACTGGTTGGCAGTCTGAGTTGGAGTCCACTACTTTAACACTGTGGTTTCTATTTGTGAGCCAATTTACAACCCACCTAACAATATAGGGGCTGATGCCTAGTTTGCTGAGTTTATCAGCCAGCATAGCTAGCTGGAGTTTTGTAAAGAATTATATGTCATTTGTATATTCAACTGATTTGTAAAGGTGCTTGTGTTGAAAATTTATTTGTGTGTGTCTGTTTTTGTGTGTGTGTGTCGGGGGGTTAATGCTTAATAGAAAACATTTTTTTTCTGCTAAATTTTACTGTTACCAAGGATATATTTCATTCAAATGGGTTTGACCAAAGTTATTTGGTAAGCTGGCTGTTGGTAAATTGATCTATATCCAAGAAAAACAAATCCTTACCTTCCCATTTATGTTTAACACAGGGTGAGAAGCAAACGAACAACAACAACAAAAAAATCAGACAGGTGTGTATGTAGATATATATTATTTTGTGTATATGCGTGTTATGTGTATTGGAAAAAATTATTTACTTGAGTATCATATAGGGTTGGGGTTAAGGATAGCACACATTAGTAAGAATGGGCAGGAGAAAGCCTCAGTATGAAACACTTATTAAATACCTTAAGATTTTGGACTTTATTATCTATAGCAAGAAGAAATAAAAACAAGAAGGAAAAAGCCGGTCACTCAACTCTTTTTAGAGTTTTTCAGGTAATTAAAAGAGGATCATAACAAGAAAATTAACTCTACAAAAACATGGACAAAATATATAGTAATTCATTAAAAAATATCTGGTCTAAACTAAAGGAAATATTGGACATTTATGCCAATGATTCATGACACTAGTATAACATCTATACATTAAGATGACATGTGGTTTGAGTATGTTGTATATAGTTTAGTTACTTAAGTGATTCAGTTTAGATTTCTATCATATTGATTTAGTCTAGATTACAACAGTAATAGAATTTGTTGGGCTATATAACTTAAATAATGGATTTATCATTACACAAATGTATGTTTGCAAGATGCACTGAATAAAAATTTCCTATTATAGTGGCAATTTTATGGTATCGACTTTTAAATAAATAAAAAATACAAAGAAAATACTCTTTTGGATCTTGTACTTAGTTAGGCAAGTACTAAGTGCAAACAGAATGACAATTTGTTTGCAATTATTTAGTAATCCAGACCTTCCCTCCAAATTTTAGAGGTTAGCTGACGAACTGCAAGCTCTTCGTTCCTTCCCACTGCCGTGCTCCTTGTTCTCTAAAGTTCTGATATCCCATCCTCTCACCCTTGAGCTTCAAACACCTTTTGGATATTGGCTATCTATTTCTGTAAGAAACATTTGATTGGAGACTTTCCCTCTGATAGATACAAAATAGGAACAATCATTACTAAGTTCTTAGTGTCTGTGTGGTTGCATAACTTCAGTTAGTTTATGGTAGGATTCCAGAAGTCTTATATTACATTACTTGTTGTTGGGAGTAATTAAATGGTTAATTTGAGAAACAGTCTTCATGTGTGATATGTTCAAGAACAGTAATAGTGACGAGCCAGACTTTATCCACTGGACTAATGCAGTGTATGTTGGCTTAGGTTATATTACAGTTATATGGTGGGTTTGGTGTAATGGTTAAGGCCTTTACTTAATAGACACACGGTTTGATCCTAACCTGAGGTTGGTTGGTGGGAGGTTGGTATAATGGTTAAGGTGTTTGCCATAAAAATAGATGGTGCAGGGTTTGATTCTCCCATGGGATAATTGGCTAGGCTTAAAATGGTCCACAAGGGCAGTTAGCCTAGTACTAATCTATGAACCTATGAATCTATGAGGATGGATAACAGACCCCTTGTTTTCTGTGAGAAGATCCACACAGTGAAGTAACTTGTGATCCCCCCTGGCCAAGTGAGAAAGAAGGGGGGGGCCAATGCTGTCTGGGCACAAAGGGAGTCATTAGCAAGAGATTGGCTAAAATTTGAAATAATGTTGTCCATTTCTTCAAAAAGTGCATCTTATAGAAATGTATGTGGTTGGTAATTTTTATGCAAGTACCAAACAGCTGATGTTTCTTTCTTCGAGCTGCATTTTTAACTAGATAAAGTATAAAACATGAGTTGAAGACCATCCAGTTGTTTGAGGTTATTCACCATGACTCTTTGTGTCTGAGTAGAAGGATCATCACTATAGTGCATTCACAACACAAATGGAATAAGTAAAAGGGTTATCGTTTTTCTTGTCAGATCAAAAGACAGCTGAATATCTCCAAGAGGTGCAACGTTTTGTTCCATGCCATGGCCTCCTAAAGGAAATCTGGCAGTTGAAGGGATTGCAACCCACATCATTTTGTGATCCTTTTAGACCTGGAAACCAGGGGTTGAAGGTTATAGCATGTTCTGGGCTTGGTAATACAACAGATGTTAACCATGCCTTACTTCTAGCGTAAACAACTAGCTTGCAATGCATAGAAAAAATATGGACATTAGTCCAAATAGCTCATAAATACTCTGGGCAGATATTTTCCTGAAGAGGCCACAGATGCAGTAGTAGCTGACATTGTACAAACTGCTTTGACCTGCCCAGCTGGAGTCTTGTCATGATTAGGACTAGACATGATGAAACTAGCCAGCAATTTAAAAGGTATCTGCTAAGAAACTGGTTTGTTCAGTTTTCATAGCATGAGAGACTAGAGAGAGAAATATAATGCCTGTCTTTAGTCCTGCAAATAAAGTACCTTAGATGCATATGCACATCAACAGTGTGAACAACCTGCTGAAAGGACTGATATAAAGGAAGGTGTCAAGCCACCATAAGCCTGAAGGAAGGTTAAACCTTTAAGGATACACTATCTGGGAAAATGCTTTATAGCTCCCTATAGACCAGGGCCAGTAGCTAGCATGATAGCCAAAAGAGTATTTTCATAGATATATATTTCTGTTCATTGATATTCGCAGGTTCAAACAGAGGAAATGAAAGTCATGAACTGAAAAGATGGGTCACTTGAGTGACATGCAAGGTCTATGCCTCATCTTTATGGCACACAGTTCAATCCTGACTTCTCATTACTGTAAGTGCCAAGTACTAATGTCCTCATATACGGTGGGGTTTTCTTTCACTAGTGTGGATTCCCCCCCACCTCCCAAAACCATGCTGGCTAGAATAAACTATTAAAAAATGTATACATTATATCTACCCTTGTCCTACTGGCCGGGGTCATGGCTGAAAAGGGTTCACAGAGAAGTCCAATTTCTAAGTTAACAAATAAAAGACAGATGGGGAAAAGACAGAATGTTTTTTTCAATAACAATTTCATGAGATGGGTGGTTCCAGACTGAAGTAGACAGAAACAGTAGATAACTAACATGACTAAGTAGTAGACCTTGTTTAAATAATTCAAAGATGCAGTGCATGATTTGAGGAAAAAGGCAAGAGATGTGACTTAGTTCCTTCCCCTTACATCTTTGAGAATAAAAACAATTCAACTTGAATATGCAACATGTTGTGCCAAGTGGTCTTCTGTTTTCCTGGAGGACACAAATTACATCAGTGGTGAACATGTGGCAATCGGGTCTACTTCACATTATCGAATTTTGAAAATATCGAACGGCAATATTACCGCAAATGCCATACATCAAAAGTAGTGTTGTGGGATCATGGTACAGTGAGGATCAGGTAATTTGCCCTTTCTTCACTGTAGTGCGATCTCGGAGGTGGTATATATAATTAGTGGGGGGTGTGGGTGGCACAGCCCCCCCCCCCAAGAACAATTTTGATGTCCAGCATTTACGATCGTATTGCCGTTAGACATTTTTGTCTTTCGACAAGATGATATATGTGTGTGGCAATCAGGTACTAGGTCACTATCTTCCATGCTGGTAGGGCAAAGGCATCTGAGGCTATGGTGGTTCTACATTTTTCTCGTTGGACCAGAAACTTCAATGGGTAGGGAGGGTCATTGTTTCATCTGTGGTTATTAACAGCAGCTAGGAGAACTAGACCAATTCTGGATGGAAAGGAGCTATAAGAATGAGTTTTGCTTTTACTCCCATTATTTTCAGAAACACCTTTGATATGAGCAAAGGTCGGGAAAGCATATGAGAGATTGTGATTCCACTTGTTTGAGAAGACACAGGTCAGCAAAATCTCTCCACAAAAAGGAGCCCATGAGCAAAAGTATTCCACTTGGTAGTTTATCTGAAAGGCAAAATCTCTACTTCTGGCTTGTTCCACTTGCAATAATATTAAGAAATATTGTCCTATCCAACCTTTGCTTGTGTAATATCACATTGCAGGAAGTCTGCAACAGAATTCTACTTGCTAGAAATACAGACTGCCTGCAGCTGCAGGACGACATTGACTGTAAATTCCCATACAAACTCAGCTTGCAGAGGAAACGACAGTTCATAAACCTGCTTGTCGATGAATGAGATCATTGTTGCACTGTATGCCACTATCTGTTTCTCTCTGGTTTTAGAGCTGAGGGGAAAGTAATCATGGCACTATGTGTGGCCTTCATTTCCTTAACACTGGTATGCTTCCTTTATTGGTCCATGGATTACCAGCCTTGAATTTCAACCTATAAGTGGGCAACCCCTAGCATAAACTGATGGACCTGTAGTTTAACCCCTGCTTCTGTTCCAGTGGACTGACTGGAATTCCTAAGTTCCTGGTAATGTAACAATATCACCATTCAGATACTTTAGTTATTCACTTGAGATCAGTGGGAGAACATTGCAGAAGTGTTTTTGTGTTGACTCCACAAGTTGCTCCAGTCTCAACAGACCTTCTACATATGCAGCCACACTCATGGGACAATAAGGATAGATGAAAACATGTAATGCAGAGTTCTGAGGAAAGTCTACTTAAACAGGAGTTCTCTGGGAAATGGGTAGGATGAAAGCACTTTACTTGTCAGCTCTGCGATATATGGGAATAAAGCTCCGACTATGGCCAAAGACTGAAAAGTCATCCAAACACTGGAACAGCTGACAAGGGAGGATGAGAGTTAGCAGCCAGTGCTGGCCTGCTCAACAAGGGGTGGGGTGGAGAAGTTGCCCAGTCCACTGCACTGCTGAACACAACAGACAATGGTATACAATAGACTGCAAGCAGGATAAGAACAGTTCTGATTATAGATTATCTATCGACAAGTCAGGATGGGAGAGAAATACAAGCTAATATAGAAGGGAAAGATAGGGAATTAAATCAAATGATTTCTTTTTTTAATACTAATAGGCTATAAATCTACTATGTTACATCTAGAGGAGGGTAAAACTCTTCTATAACTTTAGAGAGATTCACTGAAGACCAAACAAAGAAAGCTATGAGGCAAGCACATAAAAGAAAGACATATCATACTGGTGATGTCTGCATGGAGAGTCGAATGGTCAAATTAAGCCAAGTCTTATGAAGGATATTTGAATGCAGCAAAGCAAAGCAAACAAACAGAACATTCTGATTTTAATGTTTTTGATGCAGGCAAAATTTCCCATGTATTCCAAGTAAGGGAATGGTTTAATGGTTTAATGTTTCTTAATTTAACCAACTCTGAAGTCAATGAACTCATGCATTACACTTACCTGTTAATAGCAGATGTTCAAATTTCTCACTGCTGCAGTAGCCTTTAGGCTATATAGCTTGATTCCCTGCCCAAGAAACAGCAGCCCAGCTTCACAAAGCAATAACCTGGTTATTGCGTAAGCACCAACTAGAAAATCACTTCCACTTTCCAATATAGGATTCTCTAGTAGCATATTTTCTCATCAGCTTTAGTACCTGCTGTATGTCCTCATGAAATAAGTGCCTAAAATGTATTAGAAATTAATCATCCAGGCTGCCAAAGTTGGTTTGAGATTGGGGTACATCAAACTCCCAGTCTTGTGTGAGTACATCCACAGTCTGAGTACACTTGAGATAATTGCCCTTGGTCAATTCCACAAGAAGGGAATGTTACCTGGGAAAAAAGGGGGTCATCACTATTTTTTGGGAGTTTTTTCTGATTCTTCAAAAGTATTCTGGGAATCAGTGGAAAAGCATAAAGGAACATTCCTGTCCAAGTGAATAAGAATGTATCTGTTTCCAGGCTTTTTTGCAAGGTGTCCTGGAGCAGAATTTGTTTAGTTTTCTATTTTGTAATAAATGAACAGATCTGTTTGAGGTGTTCACCACAATGGATCAGTTCCTCAAAGACACCAATGTTCTATTTCCATTTGTGAAGGTTTCCCCTGGTCCTACTCAGCTCACCTCTTACGTTTTGCTCTGATAGAATGTAAGATGCTTGGACGGTTAAAGAATGCTAGCCTGCACAGGGATACAACTTTGAACTACCTTGCTTGTGTATTATCACACTGTGGTATTTTCTGCAATCACTTGAAGTCCTGGTGACCAGAGGTGAGGGAAGAGATTTCAAGGCATGGATTACAGCCAACATTCTCTTTTATATCACATCAATATGCTTTGTCTGAATGATTCCACAGAGTCCTTGCTATTTTACCTCCATGGAAACTGCTCCCCAAGCAAAATCTGAAGTGTTTGTGGTGAGACACTGGTTTAGGGTCTGTAAAGAGAAAGGGGGACTTGGATTCCGCTGAATTTTTTTGTCTCCACCAATGCAGCTCAGCTTTTAGAAAGCCCCAAACTGTAATCTTATGCTCCAGATGATGTAAATCCTGGGTCCATTTTTTTTTTTTTTTTTTGATATAACTGCATCTTCTTCATGTGCAACCTGGCAAGGGGGATCAAGAGAAATTCTCTTGCAAAAGTCCGAGACTGACTGGAGAAGCTCAGGAAAGATTCCAGATATAAATCCACATTCTCTTGTGTCAGAACTTTCTAAAGAGAAGTACATAGAAGGCGGCTAAGAAACACAATCCTGTTAGACAAAGTCCAGCAGGATTTTGCAACATTTATCTGAAAGCCCAGATTGGTCAGAAGAGACAAAATGACCCATGTTAATGACTGTTGACATCTGGATAAAAACTTTGCAAAGCTAAGGAAGTTGTCTAAATAAGGAAATATGTGAATGCCATTCTCTGCAATACGGTATGGCTGGGGCTCACTAGACATTTTTGAACTTCCTTAGACTTGGAGACAATCTAAAGGGTAATGTAGAGAAAGTACAGTTATGTATACTTACCATAAATGTAGATGTTTGAGTGTATTCACTGCTGCAGTCATCACATTTGGGTTATCCCTGCCAGGGTAGCCCTCGGCCGGCCTGAATACTACAGACTTAGTATTTCTGCGTCGGTTGCTGTCACTTGAGGAATGACATCAGGTCGTCAGTGGTATAAAGTAAGGCAGATGATGCCATTACATCAGTGTTTCTTGCCCTAACCTGTCAGAAGCCCCCAAAGTAGGAGGCCAGGTTCTGGTGGAAGAATCCCACCAGTGGAAAATAAATACCAATGTGTCCCTTGTAAGGAAAAGAGAACAACAAGGAAGAAAGGCAACAAAAGGAGAAATTAGAAAAAGGGGGATGGAGGGAGGGGAAACCACGTCTGCAACAGTGAATACACTCAAACATCTACATTTATGGTAAGTGTACACAACTGTACTATGTTCTTCATGTTTCACTGTTGCAGTCATCACATTTGGGTAGATTCCCAAAGATGAGGAAATGGGTGAAGGCAGTCAAGTAAGCTAGGGGTTGGCTAGGATGCCCTGCAAGACTGCAGAGGCAATCCCTGCCCTGGATTTAGAGAAGAAAGGCAGGTGGTAATGCTTGGTGAAAGTGTGAACAGATGTCCAGGTGGCAGCCTCCAGGATGTCCATAGTGGGGACGACTCTGAGGAAAGCTGCGAGGTGGAGGCTGCTTGGGTGTAGTGTGTTCTGACTCCCTTGGGGGGAGTTGTACCATGCTGTTTGTAGCAGAAATGGATGCAGCGTGTTATCCATTTGTAAATATTTTGCTTGGAGATGGCTTTGCCTTCTGCCCCTTTAGCAAAGCTAACCAGCAAGTGATTAGACTTTCTGAAGTATTTAGCCTTGTCCAGATATTATCTGAGCTGTCTGTGCACATCCAAAGAGTGAAGAATCCTTTCCCCTTGTTCTGGAGATTAGGAAAGAAGGTGGGCAAATTAATGGATTGTTTGAGAGCCACACTGGACACCACCTTGAGCATGAAGGCTGGGTTAGTTCTGAGGGATACCCGGTCTGTATGGAAGATGATGAAGGGTTCCACAACCATGTGTGCTTGCAGCTCAGAGACTTTCTGGCTGAAGAGATGGCCAGAAGGAAGGCTGTCTTCCAGGAGAGAAATTTTAGCTCTGCAGAAGAAGCTGGTTCGAAAGGAGGCAGGGTGAGCTTTTCCAAGGCAAAGTTAAGGTCCCAAGCTGGTGTTGGTGCCCTTCTGGGGGGCCTCAAATTGCTAGCCCCTCTGAGGAACTGCTTGATCAAAGGGTGTGAGAAAAGGGGTTGCTCAGTGGGAATATGAGCACAAATAGCAGTAGCATGAATTTTTATAGAGGGGAAAGAGAAACCACTGTGTAGTAGGTCAGCTAAGTAATCCAGGATGAGAGGGAGGGTGGGTTGTGCCGTACTGGCCCCCTTAGCCTGGATCCAGGTGCAAAACCTTTTCCATTTATCTGCATAAGGCTTTCTGGTGCTAGGGCATCTGGCCTCAGGGATAACATCCAAAATCTGTTTACTGAGAATGGCAGATTGGTTTGGGGTTAGGGAATAAGCCAAGCTACCAAACTGAGGGTCTGCAATTGGGGGTGCATGAATTCCCCCTTCCCTCTGGGTTAGGAGGTTTGGAATCTGAGGAAGATGACATGGGGGTAGTGAGGACAGGCTGCACAGCAAGGGAGACCAGTGCTGATGGGGCCAGTCTGGAGCTATAAGAATGGTTCTTGGTTTTTCCTCCCTTATTTTGAGCAGATCCCTGGGGATGAGAGGTAGCAGAGGAAAGGCATAGACTGAGAGGTTGACCCAGGGGGAGGAGAGGACATCCACTTTCCAAGCCATGCAGTGATGCTCCCTGGTGCAGAATTTGCAGAGCTGATGGCTGGTGTGGGAGGCAGAGAGGTCAACTTTCCGGGTTCCCCATTTCTGAGTTATTAGGGTGAAGGTACTTCTGTTGAGCTGCCACTCTTGTGGATCCAGAAGTTTTCTGCTAAATTGGTCTGCCAATGAGTTGAGAGAGCCTGGTAGGTACTGTGCTAACAGGGGTAGCTGCATGGAAGAGGCCGTGAGCCAAAGGGTCATGGCCAGCCTGCATAGGGGGTAGGAGTGAGTCCCTCCCTGCTTGTTGATATACCACATCACAGTGGTGTTGTCTGTCTTGATCAGGAGAACCTCTGGAGAGAGAAGGGGTTTGAAAGCTATCAAGGCAAGCTGCACAGACATCATCTCTTTTTGATTGATGTGCAGGGGGGATTTGCTCTGGGCTCCATTGGCCCTGTATGCACCTGCTGTCCAGGTGTGCATCCCAAGAGCAGTCTGATGTGTCTGTGGTGAGGGTCTGGGTGACAGGGGGTGGGGAGAAGGGCAGTCCCTTGTTGTGGGGGCATGCTGTTGCCCACCAATGAAATTCCTTTCTGAGGCAAGGAATTATAAGTAGAAGAGTTTCCAGGTCTTGAGAGTGTTGACACCAAAAGGTCTTTAGGTACGATTGAAGTTTCCTCATATGCAGTCTGGCATATGGAATGAGGAGTATGCAAGATGACATGAACCCCAGAGCTTGCAGGATTTTCCTTGCAGAAAGCTGCAGTCTGGTGGCCAGTTGAGAGAAATAGGCTGACAGGAAAATTTGTTTGTCTGGTGTAAGGTACGCCTTCTGGGATGTGGTGTCCAGACTTGCTCCCAAGAAGATTATCCTTTGGGTGGGCACCTGCTTTGATTTCTTTTTGTTGATTGCGTACCCTAGGGAGGTTGTTAGGCTCTTTACAAAGCCAGGTGCTTGAATAGCTTTTCCTGGCTGTCTGCCTGAATAAGGCAGTTGTCTAAGTAGGGGTAAATTTGAATATTTCTTTGCCTGCAAAAGGCAAAGGCCAGAGTCAGGCATTCTGTGAAAACTCTGGGACCAGTAGATAAGCCAAAGGGAAGCTCAGAGAACTGAAAGTGTTGAGATCCTGCCCAGAAGCAGAGATATTTTCTGCACAATTCCCTGATAGGAATGTGGAGGTAGGCCTCTTTTACTTCCAGGGTGGCTAGCTAGGCATCCTTGGAGAGCATGGGTAGCAGTTGGTGGAGGGTGAGCATTTTGAATTTTGGGATCACTAGGAAGGCGTTTAGAATGGATAGATTGAGGATAGGGCACCAGGTGCCCTCTTTTCTGAGCACCACAAAAAGTCTGGAGTAGAAGCCTTGGCCTATCTGTTCTGCAGGAACGGCTCTACTGCCCTCAAAGAGAGCAGGGAATGGATTTGCTTTGGTGGGCAACAGCATGCTCCCATAACAAGGGAATGCCCTTCTCCCTACCCCCGCTGCCCAGACCCTCACCACAGATGCATCAGACTACACTTGGGGTCCACACCTAGATGGCAGGTGAATACTGGGCCAATGGAGCCCACAACAAATCCCTCTGCACATCAATCAAAAGGAGATGATGGCTGTGCAGCACGCCTTGATAGCTTTCAAGCACCTTCTCTCTCCAGGGGCTCTCCTGATCAAAACAGACACCACCACTGTGATGTGGTACATCAACAAGCAAGGAGGAACTCACTCCTACCCTCTATGCAGGCTGGCCATGACCCTTTGGCACACAGCCTCGGCCATGCAACTACACCTGTTAGCATAATTCCTACCAGGCTCTCTCAACTCTGGCAGACCAATTAAGCAGAAATCTTCTGGACCCACATGAGTGGCAACTCAACAGAAGTAACTTCAACCTAATAACTAAAAAATGGGGAACCCCGAAGGTAGACCTCTTTTTGTCTCCCACACCAACCATCAGCTCAGCAAATTCTGCACCAGGGAGCATCACTGCATGGCTTGGAAAGTGGATGCCCTGCCCTTCCCCGGGGTCAATCTATCGGTCCATGATTTTCCTCCCCTACCTCTCATCCTCAGGGTACTGCTCAAAATAAGGGAGGAAAAACCAAGGACCATTCTTATAGCTCTAGACTGGCCTCGGTAGCACTGGTACCCCTAGCTGCGCAGCCTGTCCTCACTACCCCTATGTCATCTTCCTCAGATTCCAAACCTCCTGACCCAGTGGGAAGGAGAATTCATGCATCCCCAATTGCAGACACTCAATTTGGCAGCTTGGCTTAGTCCCTAATCCCGAACCAATCTGCCAACCTCAGTAAACAGGTTCTGGATGTTAAGAAGAAGAATAAAAAAAAACGAATCCCAGAGTACAGTCAAGTGCAGCAAAAAATGTGCAAAGGTAAAAGTATAAACTGCACGTAGACTTAAAGAGCAGAAACTTTAATAAAACAACACAAATGCAAAGGTAAGCGCTTTCATGACTCACAGGTCGCTTCTTCAGACAATTGTACTTGCTAAAAACATTCATTTAAACAGTAGGTTACCATCACAGCTTAAAATCATTAACCAATTAACTAAGCTAATAGTTTAATAAAATACTAAAAAAGAGCGGGGAAAAATCTCAGAAACTTTTATAAAAGACATCTTAAAAACAAATGGTATGTTAAAAACAAAAACTGATTATAAAGTAGTGTATAACTACTTATGTTTAAGAGAGCGTGCTTTCAAAAAGGGTTTTAAAGAAAACATGTTGTTCAACCCAGGATGTTTTTCTGCATTTAACAAGAGGATCCACTTTTGCTCGGCAGCCTCTGTTTGATTCTCTATGTCACCCTCTCTATTGGAACAAATGAGAACTTGTAAAATTAATAACTTAAAACTATGTGTCGTCAGTATTCATAGCATGTACTGCCAATGCATTCGTTTTCTTCTTGTTTCTAATGTCTCTGTTATGTTCTAAAACTCTGTCTTTGAAGGTTCTGTTTGTTTTTCCAACATAATAAGCATGACATTTTTGGCAGAAGGCAAAATAAACAACATTCTCAGTTCTGCAATCTGCATAGTGATATAAAGAGATTTTAAAGTGACATGAAGGATGCATATACAATGCTTGACTATAAATGAACTTACAAGCAGAACAATTTCTGCATGGGAAAGTGCCTATTCTCGTGGACTTAGGTGCATGTGGCTGCGCTGATTTATGGCACAGATGTTTTAATGATTTATTATTTTTAAAAGAAAATAAGGGGGTTTCACCAAACTTTTCAATAAAACCTGGAATGTCACGTAAAATATTCCAGTTGTTCTTGATAATATTGCAATAGTTATCAATATCATTAGAATATTGCAAAACAACTCTAAAGTTTTTTGAAGTGTTTCCAGATGATGTAGATGGTAGTAATTCATCATTAGAAAAGTTAAGAAATGGTTTGCACTTGGTGGAGCTCTGTGTCCATGTTTCCTTAATAAACAGGTCCACTTCTGACTCAGAATAGCCTCTTTCTAAAAATTCTGTACGGGCATTGCTAGCTTCCATATAATTACTGTGCAACCTTAAAGTTCTATAAATCTGACCTTTAACCACATTTTTAGTAACATGTTTGGGATGCATGCTCCTTTTGTGTAGAAGAGCATTTTTTTCTAGTTGGCTTCTTGTAAATACTACTATTAACCTTCTGTAAGTCGGATTTATCAAGAGAGACATCTAAGAATTCTATATGATTGTATGAATGTCGATACGTGAACTTGAGGAAACTGGTAGTATTATGCAAAAAAGTGACAAACAATCTAGTTCAATAGTGCTACCTTTCCACAACATAAAAACATCATCGACAAAGCGTACATACCAGAGGATGTTATCAAAAACTCATTAGCAGGTGTGAAAATGGTTTCTGGATGTTATCTGTGAGGCCAGACATCCTAGCACCAGAAAGCCTTATGCTGATTAATGGAAAAGGTTCTGCACCTGGATCCACGCTAAGGGAGCCAATACGGCACAGCCCTCCCTCCTGCTCATCCTGGATTACTTAGCTGAGCTACTGCACAGTGGCCTCTCTTTCCTTTCTATAAATATTCATGTATTTGCTATTTCTGCTCATTTTCCCACTGAGCAGCCTCTTTTCTCACACCCTTTAATCAAACAGTTCCTAAGATGGGCTAGCAACTTGAGGCCACCCAGAAGGACACCAATACCAGCTTGGGACCTTAACTTTCTATTGGAAAAGCTCACCCTACCCCCTTTCGAACCAGATGCTTCTGCAGAGCTAAAATTTCCCTCCTGAAAGACAGCATTTCTTCTGGCAATCACTTCAGCCTGAAGAGTCTCTCAGCTTCAGGCACTCATGGCTGTAGAACCCTTCATCATCTTCCATGCAGATAAGGTATCCCTCAGAACTAACCCATCCTTCATGCCCAAGGCCGTGTCCAGTGTGGCTCTCAAACAATCCATTCATTTGCCCACCTTCTTTTCTTAATCCCCAGGACAAGGGGGAAAGGATTCTTCACTCTCTAGATGTGCACAGATTGCTCAGATTCTATCTAGACAGGAGTAAATCCTTCAGAAAGTCGGATCAATTGCTGGTTAGCTTTGCTACAGGGGCAGAAGGCAAAGCCATCTCCAAACAAACCATTTCCAAATGGATAGCACACTGCATCCATTTCTGCTACAAACAACATGGAAATCCTCCCCCCAAGGGGGTCAGGACTCACTCCACCAGCGCAGCCTCCACCTCTACAGCTTTACTCAGGGGAGTCCCCACCAGGGACATCCTGGAGGCTGCCACCTGGACATCTGTTCACACTTCTACCAAACATTACCACCTGCCTCTCTTCTCCAAATCCAGGGCAGGGTTTGCCTCTGCAGTCTTGCAGGGCATCCTAGCCGGCCCCTAGTTTCCTTGACTGCCTCCACCCATTTCCTCAGCTTTGTGAATCAACCCAAATGTGATGACTGCAACAGTGAAACATGAAGAACATAGTACAGTTGTGTACACTTACCATAAATGTAGATGTTCGAGTGTATTCACTGTTGCAGTCCTGGTTTCCCTCCCTCCATCCCCCTTTCTTCTCCTTTTATTACATTTGTAACTTGTTGTTCTCCTTTCCTTACAAGGGACTTATTGGTATTTATTTTCCACTGGTGGGTTTTCTTCCACCAGAACCTGGACTCCTACTTGGTGGTTCCTGACAGGTTATGGCAGGAAAAACTGATGTAATGGTGTCGGCTGCCTTACTTTATACTACTGACATCAGTCCTCAAGTGACAGCAACTGACGCAGAAATGCTAAGTCTCTGTATTCGGGCCAGTCGAGGGCTACCCTGGCAGGGATAACCCAAATGTGATGACTGCAACAGTGAATACACGCGAACATCTACATTTATGGTAAGTGTACACGACTGTGCTTTCTCTCAGACTATTCATATAATAAAGCATAAACTTCCAAATATATGCCTAATATCTGAGAATGCTGAAAGCTATATCTGAAGAAGAAGAAAGCATTAAGTGGTCCAACACCTTGCTTTCCACATCACCAGGTGAAGCTTTAGTGTTCAATAGCAATCTATTCCTAGCAGGAGATCCACTGATATAGCTACTGGGTCTGACCTATGGTGAGAGAAAAGACATTTATTAACCTAAGGTACTTTATACATCTTATCTGCTTTTTAAGGGACTGATGGATGGTTATCAGGATGACTACAGGTAGCATTCAACACATCCTCCAGGGCTGCTGGTATAGGTGGGATAGGTGATGAATTAGGAGTATGCACTGGTAACATATCACAATATTTCTCCAGTTCAGGGGGACTAGCTAATCTGTATCCATAAATATACTTCATTCATCATTGCTATGATCTGATTAAAAGAAAATTCCTACACATGACCGTAAGAGTTAATATTTTCTTTACATTCAGAAATATGGACTTGTGAATCTAAAGGAGCCATATATATCTGTCATAATCAGAATTATCAGACCCCATTTCCTCAAAAACCTCTACACAGGGTATGCTCACCTGTGATTGCTTCTGGACACCAGGATTCATGGCCTGTACTGCATACATTGCAAAGGTAAGAAACTCATCTTTCTTAACTGCAATTACTCCTTGAGATAAACAATGTTTAATCTTTTGTTCTTAATTTATAAGAGTCCCTGTGGAAGACAGACTGTCTCAAAGAAGGGACATCTGACTGGTCTAATTGTTTCTTGCCCATGTTACACTGTGAAGTATCTCACAGACCTAGAGAAGATGGTTCTCCCATGCCCATATCAGACATGAACAGCTTAAAAGAGGACATGGCTGACACCCAGTTTGTGGTGGCCAAAAGTACTACACCAGAGAAAGCCAGAGTGGTAAGTGAATGGCCTGAAAAACAAAAGGTGGCCATTACAGGTTCACCCTGCTTGGCTGAGGAGTGGAATGAGCCTGCAGCAATGGCAAGGGCTTCTTGGTAAGTTCTTTTTTCTTTCTATGAAGAGTGGGAGTGGAAAAAGCAGGACCACAGCAAATAGCAATGTTGTAGCCGAGGAAGACATGACAAAAGAGGTTTACAGCTGCAGGAGAGAGTCTGTCAAAAGATAAGTGGCTACCTACTGTACACATGTAGCACAATTATACTCACACTACTTGTCCCAGGCTCCTTCACAAAGTAAAAGTAAAAGCATCCCTCAAATTCCCTGTTAGCATTCCATTTGTCAAGTAAAACACAATTACAGAAAAAGAAAAAAATGCTGTTAGGTTGTCAAGAAATGAACATACGCACTACACTGTAAAAATACATCTCTGCCCATCCCAAAACAAAACTTTTAGTCACAAATATAGAAGTTTACACAGGCAGAACACGCATTTTCATAAACTTAGCCTCTAACTAGCTAAATAAAATAAATAAATAAAATGGCCCCTGACAGGAAATGACCCACACTGACAAAAAAAAATACTATGTTTCTTACAGATTAAATACTACCACTTTTAGTCAGAGAATAAAAAATAATACTTTCTTAAAAGGGCAAAAATTTCTGTGTGGTGGGATTCTCCAATGGGGACTTATCTGCCAGAAACAAAGCTCTTACGTGATAGCTGCTCCTGTGAATCCTCAGAGATGCTTCTCTTCAAGGCTGCAAAAAGTACTGCAGAAATCTTCAATTGAAATTGCGGATTTCCCTCCTTGGGGCTAGCCAATCGGCAGTCAGAGTGAAGGCGATATGGGGGGAAGGCAGGGAAGCAACTCATATAGCCTAAAGGCTACTACAACAGTGGGAATGATGAACATCTCAAAATATCTGAAAGCACGTGCAAGCCAAAAAAATTACTACTATTTGTGGGAAGGTAACAGCATATCACAACAGCAAAATGTCAACATGCATCAACCTTAGTTTGAAATGCTTAACTGCAAAATGATGCATTCTGCCATCTATGACTTGAAATTAGGAACATTTAAATATTCATCTGTATATTCCTTAGACAATCATTCTCTCTCTCTCTCATGTGCAAATCTGTGTGTGTGTGTATTTTATATATATATATATATATATATATATATATATATATAGATATATACACACACACATCACACATACATGTTGAAATTAAAACTTTTATTCAACTGTAAATTTTATATACATATGTGTGTGTGTGTATATTATTATTATTATATATATATATATATATATACACACACACACACACACACACACACACACACACACATGTATACACATGCATTTGCATGTATACATGCATATTACAAAAAGACATGCACAAATTTAATATAAATGTAGCTATATAATCAGTAACACTGAACTGGGTTAAGTGGGTAATCTAAAAATAAATGCATGATATAGCAGCATAAATATACTTACCATGCACCAAATTATTGTAAGGAGGTACTAATGTGTCCCACAGACAGACATTCCTGCCAGAAAGAATAAAACGTAACTCATCACATTTAAATATATTAAATAATTTAATCAGTACAAACAGTGATATAAAAGGATATGCAATAGAATCAAAACAGATTTTATTTTCCATGATATACTATTAACTACACCAGAAACGCACAGTATTCTAAATTAACATTTAAGTTGTCCTCAAATTTAAAATGTAATGGATACCAACTAATAAATTGTTTATAAATGGTGTGCTTTGTGAAAATGCAAGTAACATATAACATTAGCTGTAAACATTTTTACATATAAAATATATAGGAATAATTTGACTCAGCAAAAGAAAACATAAGTGTGATTAGAATAAAACAATGTTAAATATAATCGATGACCGGTCTCCTCTGAAAAAAAACGTTATATAATTAAAATGAATTTATTTCCTAAAAAGTTGTATTTGACATCAGTAAGTCCCTCTTAACAAATTAGAAGTTATGTACCTACCATAACGTTCCATGTTGTCTTCTCTCGCCTTCTTTCTTGCTGGATGGGATTTGACTCGGCACTTGCTAAGCTCGAGAGCTAATTTTACCAGCTCGAGGCAACCCTATATCCCATGATGCAAGGCGGAGACTACCCAGATCTCGTTTGGTAGCTAAAGAAATAGCAATATTTTCTTCCAACTGAAGAGGAGGAAGAAAAATAACAATACTAAATAACATCATAACCCTCTAGAAAGGATCAACGTAATCTAGTGACACTAGAGGTTGAACAGCTAGAAAAAGGTAATAACCTCTTAATAGAAGATGCATAACCTTCCCGGTCTGACCAGGCTAGGGGGATGGAGGCCGGGACGCAAGAAAGAAGGCGAGAGAAGACAACTAACATGGAACGTTATGGTAGGTACATAACTTCTAAATGTTAAGTTGTCAATCTCGCCTTCATTCTTGCTGGATGGGACCGCGTCCCTAGCACCTCTATCCTGGGTGGCTCAATGGAACAGACTCTTGAGAATGGTGGAACCAAAATTCGCTCTGTCTCTGGAGGCCAAATCTAATTTGTAATGTGAAACAAAGGTATGAGGAGAGGCCCATGTGGCTGCTGCACAAATAGTGTCTATTGGAAGTCTAGCTTGAAAAGCTGTAGATGTAGCTAGAGCTCTGGTAGAATGGGCTTTTGGGTTAGAAATCAACTCTTTGCCTCTGAGCTGATAAATGTAAGTGATCACAGAAGACAGCCATCTAGATAAAGTTACCTTGCCTCTGAGCTGATAAATGTAAGTGATCACAGAAGACAGCCATCTAGATAAAGTTACCTTAGAAACTGGAAGGCCTTTCCTGTTCTCTGCATAGGATAGAAACAGTTGATCAGATTTCCTAAAAATTTTTGTCTTGTCCAGATAATATCTGAGCTGGCGGTGAACATCGAGATAATGTAACTTTTGTTCTGCTCTATCAGAATAATTCGGGAAAAATACTGGAAGATCAATGGATTGATTTAGGTTCGTCTGCGATGCCACCTTTGGTAAGAAAGACAGATTAGTCCTTAGAGATACCCTGTCTTTGTGGAATATTAGATAGGGAGGGCGAATACAGAGAGCATGAAGCTCAGATACTCTCCTCGCAGAAGTAATGGCAACTAGAAAAAGTGTCTTCCAAGAAAGCAATTTCAAAGAACAGGCAGCTGCAGGTTCGAACGGGGGAAGAATCAAGGATGTTAAAATTAAATTTAGATCCCACTGTGGTGGGGGGTCTCTAATCGGAGGTTTCAATAAAAAGATACCTCGAAGGAATGCCTTGCAAAGTTTATGTGACATAATGTTGTGGTCCAAAAAGCCTATATGAAAATTTGAAATGGCTGCCAGTTGAATTTTCACTGTGGAAGAAGAGGATCCTGAATGAAAAATGTCAGCTAGGAATTGGAGCAGTATAGGGGTCTATGTTCCTAGCTTTTGCCCAGAAAGAGAAACGTCGCCATTTACTAGTGTAAATCTTTCTGGTAGAAGATTTTAGGGAAGCTACTATGATATCCCGTACAGGATTAGAAATCATAGGAAGCCTGGCTAAGGATGGAAATGGAGCAACCAAGCAGTGAGGTTGAGAGAAGGTATGGATTGGTGCAGTTGACCCGACTGGTGGGTCAGAAGATCTGGAACCGGGTCCAGATGCCATGGCTGTACCAAGAGGTAATGATGTAGGAACGGAAACCATATCTGTCGAGGCCAATAAGGGGCAATGAGAATCAACTTGGCTCTCAAGGCGGTTGCTTTCTGAATTAGCTGAGGTATCAGCGGAAAAGGGGGAAAGGCATA
This sequence comes from Protopterus annectens, assembly GCF_019279795.1. Lineage (NCBI taxonomy): Eukaryota > Metazoa > Chordata > Ceratodontiformes > Protopteridae > Protopterus > Protopterus annectens. The sequence goes on from NC_056751.1 coordinate 238,780,396, forward strand.
AAGAAGTCCCCGGGGCCAATCTTGGGTTAGAGCATCTCTGGGGGGGTGGCCTGGAAGGGGGAAGAGAGAGAAGAAGTCTGGGCATTTTCTGTTTTGAGGTGTAGCGAAAAGGTCGCAGCAAGGAAGGCCCCACTTCTGAAAAATCTCTTCCGTCACTGACTGTTTGAGAGACCACTCGTGAGGCATGAGAATAGCTCTGCTCAATCTGTCCGCTATGATGTTGGATTTCCCGGGGATGTGCGTTGCTATCAGAAACCGGCGAGAGGAGATTGCCCATTGCCAAAGTCTGAGAGCCTCTCAACACAGTGGATAGGACTTGGTTCCGCCCTGTTTGTTTATATACCACACTACGGACATATTGTCCGTTTGGACTGCAATAGTTCCCAGGGGAAGAGAGTCGTTGAGGGCTTGCAACGTTAAAAGCACTGCTCTCATCTCCAGAACATTTATGTGCAGATGGTACTCGAAAGGTTGCGAAGTGCCATGGACCATTCTTCCCTGATTATGCCCCCCCCCCACCCGATCAGGGAGGCGTCCGATGTAACCGTGGCAACCGGGGCAAGAGGAACAAATGGTCTGCCTTGATGGATTTGAGGGGACGATATCCACCAAGTCAGATGTCTTTTGCAAGTTGGAGTTACTATGATCTCGTGACGCATGGGAAGTTCTTGAAAAGACCATTGGGTGAATAGCATCCATTGTAGAAGACGCATGTAAAAGCGGGCGAGGGGAAGAGTGTTATGGAGGCCGCCATAAGACCCAGTACCTTCAGAGCAAATCTGGCCTGAATTTTGTTGCTGAGAAGAATCACCTGGACGTGTCTTTGAATGTCCAAGATCCTTTGGTCTGTTAACTTTGCTGAAAGTTGTACGGTGTCCAATCTTGCGCCTATAAAAGTAATAGATTGACAAGGTGACAAGGCAGATTTTTCGAAATTTATAGAAATTCCTAGCCCTCTGCAAGTGTGAATGGTGTAATTTCTGGCTTGGAGAAGCTGATGCCTGGTGGTGGCAGTGAGGAGCCAGTCGTCTAGATATGGAAACACCTGGAATCCTTGACGTCTCAGGTGAGCCGTAACCACTGCCATGCATTTGGTGAACACTCTGGGGACTGTAGTGAGTCCAAAGGGCAGGGCTCTGAATTGGAAGTGACTGGTCCCCAGCCGAAAGCGGAGAAATCTTCTGGAGCGTCTGTGAATTTTTATGTGATAGCACGCATCCTGAAGATCTATCGAGCACATCCAATTGTCCTTGCCCAGAAAGGGCAGAATGAACTGAAGTGTGACCATCTGGAATCTTGATTTTTTTACAAACTTGTTGAGTTTGCTCAGATCTAATATTGGTCTCCAGTCCCCTGTCTTTTTTGGAACTAAAAAGAACCTTGAGTAGATTCCGGATCCTATTTGGTCCGCTGGGACTGGCTGGATGGCTCTTTTTACTAGCAGTTTTGATATTTCTAGTACTGCTAGTTCCCTTAGACCGGGTGGAACGTCTGGAAGGGTTCCCTTTTGTTGAATTGGGGTTTGAATAAAGGGAATTTTGTAACCCTCGGATATAATTGACTGTACCCATTTGTCTTGAGAAAGGGAAAGCCAGGCTATTGGGTACAGCGATAATTTTCCCCCGACTGCCTCCGAAGGTGGACAATCTGGCAACATCTCAGGGATGCTGGAAGGGTTTGTCAGAAAGAGGCTCTCTGCTACCCTGATTCTGCGGACCACCTCTGCCCCTAGGGCGGCGTCTATTATTGTTACCCCCTCTGCCTCTGGGAGTAAACTGACTTCGTGCATCAGGCGTGACTCCTTGAGATTTGCGGAACCACATTTTCCCTCCCTTCTGTCCTTTGGGGTAAGGTCTAGAAGGGGTGGAGAAACGGACTCCTATGGCAGAAAGAGTCCTGCCATCTTGTTCGCATCTAGTCAAAGTGTCTTTCACTTGAGGTCCGAACAAGGTCGAGCCATCAAAGGGGGAGTTTGTGAAGGACGCCTTGAAGGGGTCTGCAAAATTACAAAGCCGCATCCAGGACTGACGCCTTAAAGCCACTCCTGTGCCTGCGGCCCTACTCGCTCCATCGGCTGCATAAGAATTGAGCCGCATGGAGGAGTTAGCAATGGAGTTAAGGATTCCTAGCTGTGAGCTAATCTTATCCTGAGACCCAGCAGCTGACGGATCCTGTAAAACTTCTCCCAACTCTTTAAGAACATCTCTTTGAAGTCGGGTGAAGTGGCATAAGTAGTTCAGCGATCTCATGGCAAAAGTCGCTGAAGAAAAAATCCGCTTACCGTACCTGTCCATAGTCCTAGAATCCTTGTTAGGAGGATGGACAGGTACTGAAGGATCAGCTAATTCCTTCTTGGTGGCAGCAGCCACCACCATGGCATCAACTGGGACACCCTTTGTTAAATATTGTCTATCTTGTGGGGCCGTAATAAATTTTGAAGACCTCCTAGGGATAGGTTCCACCGAATCCGGTGCCATCCACGCCTTCCAAGCCACTACCTCCATGAGAGGATCGAAAGGCGGAGACACCCAGGAGGTGGAGGGTCGAGATGCGAATGCCTCCAGGTATACTGACTCGTCCTCGGAAGGATTAAGGGAGGGCCAGTTCCCCCTCTGCTTAAGGATTTCAAGGATGTCTGAAAATGAGACATCCTCAGAGGGGGACCTTGGGGATCCCTCTGACTCATCCAAGTCAGTATCTGATGTAGTAGACTCAGGGGAGTCTAGATGTTTCCTCTTACATGTCCTCTTACGCTGGGGTTCCCCTGACGGATCAGGAGAAGCCTCGGAAGAGGAAGATATTCCCAATGGGAAAACCTGAGGCATTGGATCTCTGGGTCCTAGAGCAAGAGAGTGGGAAGAGACGTCAGCAGGCACTGTAGTGGGAGGAGCTGATGGAACTGTCCGTTGACTAAGCCCAGGGGCTAGTACACTCCTCATCACCTCGAAGGCTCCCCCGTCAGAGAGACCAGAAAGTTCCCGCTCCGAAGAGATAGGAACCCCAGGCCTCACCGAGAGGGAAGGCTCCGAGGCAGATGGGGCCGAGCTCACCAACGCCGAAGCTCCGAGAGGGAGAACGGTGTCGGACAAAGGTCCGATGCCACTCGCCCCCTCGGAGCTGACGAGAGAGACCAGACGCCCGGATCCCTCCAATGAAAGTCTCAAGGAGGAAATCGGAGCCGAGGACGATGGAGCCGAAAGGGGTGGTATCGGCTCCGAAGTCACAACGGTGCCGGTTCCGAGGAGCTCCGGCTCTGAGCTCTGTAAGAGAGTCGAAGGAGGAATGTTTGGTGGATGTGAAATAGCTACCGTCTGTTGAGATGGGCTATGGAGTATTTGGGCCAATGCCTGAGACTTTAATAGTCTACTCACCACTCTCTCGAGGTCATGATCAGACAGCCTGGATGACCGAGAAAAATGGCTCCGATGGCTCCGCTCCGAGAGCAAGGGTGATCTCGGAGCCAAATGTATGGATTCCACTGAAGGGGATCGAGATCTCTTTTTTGAGATCAATGGAGCCAACGGAGCCAAAGATACGTCGGCTCCAGCTGGAGCCGACACTGAGTGTCTGGATTTGACAGTATTGGCGTCGGATGGAGCCGATACTGAGACTGGTAAGGTGGAAGGATCGGCTCTGGCCAGAGCCGATCTCGAACCTGGTGAGGATGAACCCAAAGCAGACGGCTTGGAAGTCTGAGCCGAAGGCTTAACAGGTTTTGAGGGCTTCCCTGGCGCCAACTTAGTCGGGGAGCTCTCGGGCTTTAATAAGCCCCTTAATATCAGCTTATTTTTTCACTCCTGCAGGACTCTTGGGCTGAAAGCATGACAGATAGCACAAGAGTCCTGCAGGTGCGAAGGTCCCAGGCAATAAACACAAGAAGTGTGACCGTCTGTTAGAGACATCTTCTGACAGCACGAGTCACACTTCTTGAAGCCTGAGACCTTAGTGTCCTTCGACATAACTGTGTCGAGGAAACACAATAGTAACACACACACACAAAAACACTCAGTCCAACAATTTAAAATAAACAGGGATAGCACACAGTCATACACAAACAATCCCTGACAGGAAAAAATTTAGGGAGGGGAAGGCCTAAGGCCTAACTAGGGAAAAGGGAATAAATTACTCGAAAAAAAGGGAACACTGATGGGAATAGGGCTAAAGTAAGTCGTTAGGTTAACAAAACACAAATATATATATAAATTTAAAGGGGGGTAGACGAAAAGTCTCAAAAACTGTTCACTTACCTAGAGCTGGTAAAAGAAGGCACCTCATTAGCGAAGTGGCAAATGAGATCTGGATAGTCTCCTCCTTGCATCATGGGATATAGGGTTGCCTCGAGCTGGTAAAATTAGCTCTTGAGCTTAGCAAGTGCCGAGTCGGAGCCGAGGATCGGCTCCGAACCCCATCCAGCAAGAATGAAGGCGAGATTGACAACTTAACATTTTGCCATTTACATAAAATAATACTAAAATTTCTCTGATATCCCAATAAACTAAGAGTTTTACTAAGTAACATAAGATCTAAAGAAAACAGGATGGTAAGGCCTTGTGGATTCAGTGTGTTTGATTCATTAACATCCACATTTAACAATGTATTTATAGTGATTTGACCATTCTTATGATGTAGCCCAGAAAATGCCTCATGTTAAACAATATATCTAAAATTAAAGAACATTACAATCTAAGATATCATTATTACGGTACTTTGTTATATTTATTTTAATATTAAATTAACAATGACGTTTTCATCTTAATAATGTATAAAATACAAAAAAGCAAAGGGCAACAAAAGAGAAGGTTTTGACCAAAGCAAAATGACTGCTCCAAGCTAACAAAAGAAGCAGACAGCCAAATACATAAGAGACAGTGGAAGAGAAGACACCCAAAGAACTATTCTCAGACACCACCCCGCTGTCGCAGCAAATGCTGCTGATGGACTGTGGAATTGTAATGTTTGAAGCTGTGTCATATTCTGTAACATGCTATGTTAACAAATCAAATTACACATGCAACACCCAAAGGAGCTGTATAAAGAGCATGACATAAACATTACAGGATTTCTGACAGTTCATGAATACCTCTCCATTTATAAGGAGGATATGAGAATGGTGCAAAGGGATTCACTGCATAGAATGGATCATTGCAGAGATGTGGCTGCAGTGGTAAAAACATGAAAGATGATTTTCAAGAGACATTATATGTGAAGAAATAGAAGAAACCTCACTATACTTACTTCATCAGATATATACAGTAAACTCTCAGTTAACCAGAACTCAAGCAACCAGAAAAAAATCGAAGAAATATGTACAGTATGAACAATTCAGTTTTTCATGTGTTGCACTTTGTTTTCCCCCCACAGAAACGTACCTTACATTTTTAAAGTCTCAATTTTAAAAAGGAAGATACTAATAAATTTCCTCTCTCCCTGACTTGAGAACAAGTCAAACCAAAAAGTAGAATCGCTAGAATGTCAACACTCGCTCCAGCAGCTCTAGCTTTTCAAACCATGAATAATATAATCCTATTTTACCTCCTATTCCACTGCAAAATCAGTGTCAATACAAACACCTACACTGGAGACCTAAATCTACACTAGAACATTAACAAGACTTGCTGGAGAGATAGGTTCCTAACACAGTAAACCCTCAGCCTATGGAATAAGTTGCCACTACAGGTCAAACAAAGTACTGCTTTCACAACCTTTAAGCAAGTCCTGATGATTGGATGAGAAATCACAGATCTGTACAAGGCTTATGTAACGCCCTGCTTGATTTGGGAGGAAAGCAGTATTAAGTTCTTAGCAAGGGTGGAAAGAACTTTCAGGTTTGTCTTCTTAAAGGTGTATATAGTTTGGCATCTTATGGTCCACTTGTGACTGCTTTCCCAGTATTATTTCTAAGTTTCTACGAATATAAATAATAGTCTGAAATGTGTTTAAATACAGATATTAGTACTTTAATCTTAACTGTCTCAGATATGCCAAGAAGCTGTCCTTTAGATAAAAGAAACTGGACATAGATTCAATTAAGACGATGTGTACTGGATACATTTTCAGTCTATACTAAAAATTGCTAAATTATTAATCCCAACATATGGTATTAATACATTTTATTCCCAAATTCTAACAGACAAACATGTAAAGATCATATCCTTTCAAATTAGCACATCCCAGCATTTCCAGTCTCCATTCATAAATATTTCTGAAATGCTTTGTGGTGAAAAAAACTCAGTGCAAAAATTTTTAAGCAAAGATTCTCAAAAAAGACAAAGCGATAAAAGCTATATTAGCAGGTGTTTTTGGAATTGTTTTTCATCACTACATGGCACTGTGACAAACTGGGTTAAATAACTCTTTACAACTCAAGTCACCAGACTTCAAACATCAGCTTAGGTAATTGAACAGCTAGTCAGGGTAGGGTAGAACTGAAAGGCCAGTGCTGGCTCTCCCATCTTGAGAGAAGGGGTGGTAGTTTGGCTTAGTGGATCACCTCTTGCATGGCCCTGAAAAAGGCCATGACAGATTATGTGAGCTTTGTGTTATCAAGCTGATGACAACAGCCCTCATATGCATGTGAATGGAAGCATGCACATGTATAGCAAAGATGGGCAATGTCACACAATTACCAGAGTGCTCACATTATCCACCATGGGCAAGTGTAGGACCCTAGCAGAAATATCCTCACTGTTGGGATGCTACTAAATGTACAAACCATCTCCATGGCCAACTGGATAAAGACCCTCCAAGTTGGCTGATGTGTCCATGTCGGGAATACCCTGTTCAGGGGAACAAATGGATCAAAACTAACAAGGGGAAGATTCATAACTGGCAGGCATGCAGGCAAAAAGTACAATTATCACTAACAACAACAGGATAAGAAATATTTCCATGTATGCTCAATGTTTATTAGGAACATCATTTTGAACTTCTGTCATATTTTATGCAAAATCGAACAAAATGAGATAGAATACATTTTATACCACTTCATTATCAAATATTAAATTACTATTAGTTTTGAGGATTTCATAACCAAAACTAAATACTTATGTTAGACATGGCAAGGTGCATCCTTGTCGACAAAATGCATTAAAACTATAAGCCTATAGACAGGTTATCTGAAAATTTCCCATGTTACTGTCCCTTCCCTTTTATACATAATGCTTTGAAAAGAAGCTACTTTTCAAGAGCTCTGCTACACAACTCTAATGAAGACAGGAAACAAATATATCATAACCACAGTATCTATAGTCCATACCTGCAATGAAACTGTGGGAAGGATTATGCTGTTGATTATGGAACTGCTCCTTTGAGGATATAATGTCGTAAGTGCATAACTGCTGCATGTGAGATAAGAAAGACTACCCTAAATCAGCCAACAGGTAGAGCCCAAAATATCCTCCATGGTGGTCATCCTCATAGAAGCACAGCCATAAACAAAACTGTTGTACCAAAGGAAGATCACCTCTTGCATGGCCCTGAAAAAGGCCATGACAGAGGATGTGAGCTTTGTGTTAACAAGCTGATGACAACAGCCCTCATAGTTTGTGAAGGGCCAATCTTGTCTCCTGAATCTGATTGACTTCTTCGAATCAGTCTCCAGAGCTGTGGAGGAGGGTAAGGCGGTCCACACAGCCTATCTGGACCTCGCCAAGGCCTTCGACACCATCCCCCACTCTGGAATCATACATAAACTTACTAAGCTGGGCATAAATCCCTATGTCACTCGATGGGTTGCCAACTGGCTTACTGACAGAACCCAGACTGTAAAAGTAGCCGTCTCCAAATCCAGCTCCAGACAAGTGGAGTACCTCAGGGTTCAGTCCTGGGACCACTCTTGTTTGGCATCTACTTCTCTGAAGTACAGGCCAACAATAAGGGACTCTGGCTAACAAAGTTTGCAGATGACTGCAAACTGGGAGCCATTATTGAATCCCCCAAATGATGTGGATATTCTACAAAAGGGCCTTACAGAAACAGATGCCTGGTGCCAAAGCCATGGGCTCAAGCTTAATGCCAAGAAATGTATAGTTATCCCCTTTGGAAAAAAACATGTACCCATGAACTACCACATAGGTGGCAGGACACTAAACATCGAAAGTGTGATGAGAGACTTAGGGACACAAGTGGACAGTGGTCTCACTTTCGATAACCACATCGCCACAACAGTCAGGAAATCCTTCTATATGGCACACCTCATCACTAAGTGCTTTTCATCCAGAAAAAAGGAGGTCATTGTCCCACTGTACTCATCCCTCATTAGACCCATTATAGAGTATAATGCCCCATTTGGTATGTACCTTATAAGACATCTGCAACAGCTGGAAAGGCCACAGAAATACCTCACTAAAAGAATCACAGGCCTAAAGCAGATGCCATATGCTGACCGTCTAAAAAAACTCCAGCTATACTCTGTGGCATATCGTCTACTCAGAGGCAATCTCTGCTTAACATACAAGGCCATGTCAAGCCCTGAGCTGCTGGACATGCTCCACTTAAAGAAATCCCAATCCCTCAGAGCCACACGCTCCAGGGATCTAAACCTTATCATCACAATGAACAAAACATGCTGGAGGGATAGGTTCCTGACCCAGAGACGCCCCATACTCTGCAATAGACTGCCCATACATGTCAAGCAGAGCACCTCATTGGCCCTCTTCAAAAGGAACCTTGATGATTGGATGGGAGATAGGAAATTCACCCTGGGGATCAGGTCAGTCGCCCTACTAGACAGGGGCCCAGAGAAGTAAATATTGTGGGAAGAAATTTCCAGGGAATTGTTATGGCTAGGCTTGCATAGGCCTTAGAGCCGATAGCCTAGTACCAACCTATGAACCTATAAGATCTAGAACTAGAAATCACTGTCCAGCTTATTCTGTCTTGCGAAAGAGCTCACTGAAGCCCACATAGCTGCTACACAAGCATCATCCATTGACACAATCCTAAAAAGTCTTGAGAAGTGGCCAATGTACTACATGAGTTAGATCTAAGCACAGAAATAAAGGGTTTACAGCATTATCACAACAATTTAATACAGTCAGTCAACCACTTAGACAACGTACACTTAGAGACTTTGAAGGCCTCTTTCCTTTTAGAAAATGAAGTGAATTATGAATGCTTTCTGACATGTTTAGTTCTGTCCAGGTAAAAATTTGAGCCGTCTGTGTACATCCATATAATGCAATAAGTATTCAAAACGTATGTCAGGGTAATTTGGAAAGAATACAGAGACAGGTTACTAGAACAATGGACATCTTGGTGCCTACTCTGGGCATAAATGACAAAAGTATTCCAAAAGACAGCATGCCTGTGAATTAAAGTACAGTAGTATGACAAACATAGTTTTCTGGTGAAGTAATAGCTATCAAAAGAAGAGTTTTCCAGAATATAAACTTCAAGACCATGGTAGAAGCAGGTTCAGTTGGAGAAAGATTTTTCGCTAAAGCAAAAATATAAATCCTGAGGGGGATACATAATCATTAACATGAGGCCTGATAAGGAAAGAGAGTCTAAGAAAAGCCTTATACAATTTCTAGGAACCCAGTGACACTAAGAACCTTGGTGACAGTCTAAACCTGGGGGTATGTGCGCCCTCAAAGAGCAACAGCTTAAACCAGTGTCAACCACTGGAAGTAAGCCAAATACAGAAATGTTTCCATTAGTTTTGTGTGCTTTTCTAGATTTGGACTTCTCAAAAACTGAGGATTTGGACTACTTTGTCACAGTAAGAAGGATCTCTGGCCATTAATGAAACTGGAGTAACCATGCTGTTAGAATAAAGGAAGTAAAGGTCTGGAGGAGGTCTGCTGGATGGGTGAATCAAGTGAGTTCTGATGGAACTCAGGGATAGAAACTTCTCCCATAAGACAAGGCCAAAGAAAGGAACCAAATCTGTCAAGCCAATATGAGGCCATGAGAAGGACGTTAGACTTGCTCAGCTTGGCCTTCTGAATGAATTTCAGAATAAGGAGAAATGTTTTAATAAGTTACTACATATGGCATTGGTTAGGTATGTAAAAGGGTTAAAAAGTCAGGCTCCCCCGGTGATGGAAGATCTTTTGAGCTGCTGACTGAGGACCCCTTGTGTTTTATCAGTAAACAACTGAGCCTGTCCACAAAGGAACCGACCTCTCCAGAAATGCAAACACAGTCAAATCACATTCACTTATCACTTCTTAACAAAACAAGCTAAGAGTTAGAAGAACTAGAAGAGGGATCTTTAGAAAAGGGAAGGAGCAAATTACAAAGAAATACATTGAAATTATAGTAACAAATCGGTCAGAATAATGTTCAGGAGAAGGAGGAGTAAGGTTTAAGGGAAGGGGGGAATTCAGTAATTTATGTAATGCTGAACTGATAATTAAAAAGAAAAGATAAGTAATGTACAATATATGTAAATGGAAAAAATGTTAATATGGTTTGTTTTGTTTTCTGTTGATATATGTTTGCTTATGTCTTAAGTGGTAATTTAATAAAGATGTTTAAAAAAGATAACAGGCAGCTCCTCCCTGCCCGTTTATTGTCCAAACCACTGGCATTTTTGTCAGTGTGTGGACGGCAGTAGTGCCATATCATAGGGAGCCCTGCAAAAGATTGCTGCAAGAACTGATCTTGTCCCTAAAAATGTTGATGTGAAGACCGATATCTGACAGAGGACCATACTCTTTGGACTATTAACCCTTCAGAAAGTCCAAACCTAGGGAGTAGGCCTCTGTGTTTACAGCTACAAGGGAGGCAGAACCAGAAGGGACTGTCCAGAGTTTCCATTTCAAATGAACTGGTAGCGTTTGGATACCTTTTAGTTGCTGCATCATGGGATCTGTCAGCTGAGATTACTCAACTTTTATGGGCCCTTGAAGAACTTTCAGGTGATCTTCACCTTTGGGAACAATGTAAATTTTTGTGCTGTGAAGCCCAATGCTTTCATGTATAGCAGGGCAAGAAATTAATTAGCTTGAAGGATACAAGTCATTGCATTCTGTAAAAGGAGGATATGGTCAGAAGGAAGATGAGTCCTGCAGGACAGAGTTTCCAGTGCTGATCCAATGAATGTGTGCAACTGAGAGGGCTCAGATGGTGACTTTCCTGTGTTTACTATAACTCCCAAACACTGCAAAAGATTTACAAGACACTCCCTTGTAAAAATCACACTATTCCTTATTGGAATGCCTAGAACCCAGTAGTTCAAGTAAAGAAACGACTCCAACTCTTGCAGCCTCTGTTGTACTACCACTACAAGCATGCACCAGGTGAACACCCAGGGGGGCTGAAGTAAGGCCATACAGTACGATCTGGAACTGATAATGGCTAGCTACCACCTGAAATCATAGAAAACTCCAAAAAATCTGTAGAGATCTTTATGTGAAAGTTAGCATCCTGAAAGCCAAACAGCACATCCAGTCTTCTTCAGGAAGACAGGGAAGGATGGACTGCACCAAGATCATGCAAAAGGATTTGTTGTGGATGAATTTGTTTAGGCCACTCAGATCATGCACAGGCTGAGGTCTTTTTCTTTTGTGGACAAAAAAGAACCTGGAGTAAAAACCGGATTCTTTCTAGTCTGGTAAGACCTCTTTAAAATCTCATTTTAGTAAGAGGTTTAACATTTTGTTTCTTGCTGCACACACTTGCTGGCACAAGACCTCTGGCAAGGGGAAGGGGTGGTGGTGTGAAAGGGAATAGCATAACCTTTGGATATTACTGTACTGATCCATAAGTCTTGTATGATGCGACAGATGGCTGTGGATCCAAGTGGAGGGTCAGAAACCCATGACTACCTCCAGACTGGGACAGCCAAATAATGTCTCCGGGATTAAACTGCTGTCACCCCAAAGGAAGATTACAGTGCTCCTGCTGCTGCCAAAAGTTACACCTTCCACGTTTTTCTTCTTGAACCTTGATTTTCTTCTCTTGGTCACTTTGAAACCAAAGCTAATGCAGGTCAGCTGATGCCACATTCTGAAAAACATGCATTTTAGGAAGCTAAAAATTTACCAGCACCAGCTGAGAGAATCTTGTTCTCCTTTGTAGTGTTCGTGTGTGTGTTTTTACTGACAAAGCAAACAGCAAAGAGTCGCTGAAAGCATAAATTAAAACAGTCACCTTGATATTCTTAAATCTGTAAGGAGCAACCAAGCATAATTATGAAAAGCTATGCCAGAGGCTACTGTCCTCACTGTACCATCTGCAGAAATGTCAGACGTGCATACTGAGGTCCAAAACTGGTGCCATGCTTACCATCGGACAGTGCAATTTGAACTTCAAGTCTTCATCATGCATATATTACTGCAAAGGTTCATCACTTCATCAGCCTGGACTTGCTGGAATCATAACATATATGTCAAGTAGTATATCTCATTAACACCTGTTTAGTGTGGAATGTTACACCTCTAGCAGACTACCCACATCTTACATTCCAGAGCATTTTATGAAAAATAAACCTAAAAGGCATAAAATAACAAATGTAAATACTGTGTGAACAAGAAATGCATAAACATACAAATATTTCAAGCACAGACATTAATGTCCTTCTAGCTTGCCAATATCCTTTATCAATATGCTCTCTGAGAACCAATAGCACATTTCTCATTCCTACATAATCTTTTACAGGGGTTGCCTGATGCTCCTTTACTACTTTTTGATAACCCCAAACATTTCCAGCAGTAGTCTCTAAATGCTCTATATACCGGAGAAAGCCCTGTTAAATATCTCAATGAGACACTGTACAAGATCAGATATTTTAGTCTTTCATGTTATCAGTAAGAAGTTTTATTTGCAGTGATAATAGTCAGTCTTTCTATAAATACTATAATTATTATAATATACACAAACACACAGTTATATATTTTTGCTACACATTCACAAACAAATTGTCATATCTTGGAAACTATACAAACTAGGTATATTTTGTTAGAACATTTTTGTTAACCAGACAAACTTTCACATAAGATAATTCTCTATGAATGCATGTTTACTGATATATTTGTAGAAATATGAAAATATATGCTTATTTAATTAGCGACATAAATAACACTGAATCTCTCTCAAAATATGCATTTTACAGTGCAAATATCAAAGATAGTTTTCTTTGATATTTAAGGTATCACCTGATGTCATGCAACAGTTTGCAAGTCACCTGTTTTTTGAAGTATTAAGTACATTTGGAAAGTATAAATGTGCAAAATCTTACCACAACGATAGATGTCCTTCTCTTCACTGTTGCAGTATTCATAACACAAGGGATTCCCTGCCAAGGATAACCCAACATCCGGCCATCATACCAAAAGCCGTTTACTACTTGCAAGTACATGGGATGTGCACATGCATGCTCCCCACATATGTAGTGCATAAATGGCGACGTCTGCATGAAGTATCCTCAGAAGAAAGAAGTTATATACTCACCATAACTTTACATCTGAGTAGGTAACTTCATTTTTCAGCAACCTGTGGGTATCGGATCCATCCTGGATCCGAGCCGGCAGCTTTCCAAGCTAGAGATCCGAGCTCCAAGCTCCTCCCCTTACCCATAATACCCTGCTACCTCCCTCCAGTCCTCAGATCGAGTTTGCCTAATTACCAGACAATAGCAAGACAAACAATACCTGAACATCCTAACCTGATGCATACCAAGACTGAATCATTCTATCATTCAGGTAACGAAAGCCAGGTTAGGGGGAAGGAGGGGGGGGGGTCGGTTGCTGACAAATGAAGTTACCTACTCAGATAGAACGTTATGGTGAGTACATAACTTCTTTATATGAAGTAGTTAATTTCATTTGATCAGCAACCTGTGGGACAGAGTCCCCAGCTACCAAAAAACTTGGGAGGTCCTCAAGGAAGAATATTCCGGAGCACTGCAGAGCCACAGGCCGCCCTCCCTCTGGATATCAGATCTATTTTATAATGCAAAATAAAGGAATGAGAAGAAACCCAAGTAGCCGCAGAACTGATGTCATCCAAGGGAACTCTTGACCAAAACACAGCAGAGGTAGCCATAGAACAGGTAAGAATGAGCATGAACCCCCAAGGGCTCCAGCCGACCAGAAATTTTGTATGTCAGCAAAATGCAGTGAGATATCCATCTAGCTAGAGTCACCTTCGTTAGTGGTTTACCCAAGAATGGCTTAGCAAAGGAAACAAAGAGCTGCTCCGGACTTGCGAGAGGCAGCTGTTCTGTGCAAGTAAAAGCGCAATTGTCTATGCACATCTAATGAATGTAGTCTGTACTCCCCCTTATTCTGATAGTTAGGGAAGAAAACAGGCAGATTAATGGATTGGTTGATGTTAGCCTCGGAAGCCACTTTAGGTAAGAAGGAAGGATTAGTCCTGAGAGATACTCTGTCTTTATGGAAGACAAGATACGGGGGTTTAGTACAAAGGGCCTGAAGCTCAGATACCCTTCTAGCTGAGGTAATAGCAATCAAGAAGGCAGTTTTCCAAGACAAGAACTTTAAGTCAACAGAAGCTGCAGGCTCAAAGGGTGGACCAGTTAGAGCTTGAAGAACTAAGGTTAGGTCCCATGGAGGAATTGCATTCTTGACAGGAGGTCTTAAAAGAAAGGTGCCCTTTAAGAAAGTCTTACAGATCTTAGTGGAAGCTAAAGGACCAAGATTGTTCCCGATGTGGAAGTGGGAAATGGCCACCATTTGAACCTTCACAGTAGAAGAACTGGCCCCTTGATGAAAAATGTGAGATAGAAATTCAAGTACTGCTGGAATGGGAGCCGTAAAAGGGTCCAAATTCCTACTCCAGGCCCAGATGGAAAAACGTTTCCATTTACTGTTGTAGACCTTCCTGGTACAAGGCTTATGTGCCACCACCAGGATGGATTTAACTGCGGACGAGATACCGGAAGTCCTAGCCACTAACAGAACTGGATCAACCAAGCAGAGAGCTTGAGGTCATCCAGACTCGGAGTTTTCAATCCCAAAGGATGAGAGATCAGATCCGGAATGGGATCCAAGATCCAAAGAGGAGCTATGAGATGAGACCGTAGGTACGGAAACCAGGTTTGACGAGGCCAGAATGGGGCTATGAGGATAACCTTGCTCCCCAACCGACGAGCCTTCTGTAAGAATTTTGTCAATAACTGGGGAGGAGGATAAGCATAAAGAAGACCGGATGGCCAAGCATGAACTAGAGCGTCTCTGGGGCTCTCCCCGGCGGGGGAATTAGAATGAAAAACTCGCTGCACTTTGCATTCGAAGGCAATGCAAAGAGATCGCTGCAAAGTTGACCCCATTTGAGGAAGATCTGTTTTGCTACTAAGGGGTTCAGAGACCACTCGTAAGGCGAGGATAGTTCGACTCAGCTTGTCCGCTAAAATGTTGGACCGACCCGGAATATGCATTGCTAGCAGAAAATGGTTGGTGGATATTGCCCACTCCCAAACTCTCATGGCTTCTCGGCAAAGAGGGTAAGATCTGGCCCCCTCCTGTTTGTTGATGTACCAGACCACTGACATGTTGTCTATCTGAATTGCAATAGTCAACGGAGGAAGAAGGGCATGGAGAGCTTGCAACGCTAGAAGCACTGCCCTCATCTCCAGAACACTGATATGCAAAATGGTCTCTGAGTCCACGTGCCTTGGACGGTTCTGCCCATGCAATGCCCCCCACCCCAGGTGAGAAGCATCTGTGGTCACCGTGGCTTGGGGTTGAGGCATCAAAAACGGCCACCCTTCCCGAAGCTCTCAAGAATGGAGCCACCAAAGTAGGAGCCCCTGCAGACTCTGCTGAGGGTAGTCCAACAAATGTCGAAGGATAGACCACTGGACCTGTAGGGTCCATTGAAGAACCCTCACGTTCAAGCGGGCTAGGGGTGAAAGGTTGATTGCTGCTGCCATGGACCTTAGGGCTCTCAGAACTAATTCCGCTGGTGGGGCCGGAGATTGTGGAAGTGCTAAGACGTGGAGTTTTAAGTTGCGGAGTCTGTCTGATGTCAAGAAGGCCTTGGAGTGAAGTGTGTCTATTCTGGCCCCTATGAAGTCCAGGACCTGAACAGGTTGAAGGGACGATTTTTTGTAATTTATAGTGATCCCTAACTGGTGGGCCAAGAGCAGGAAGCAATCCCTGGCTGAGGATAGTAGATACCTGGTGGGGGCAGAGAGGAGCCAGTAGTCCAGGTAAGAAAAGACCTGTATTCCCTGAAGCCTCAGGTGGGCCGCTACAACTGCCATGACCTTGGTGAACACCCTGGGGGCTGTGGTGAGGCCAAAAGGGAGGACCCTGAACTGATAATGACTGGCCCCCAACCAAAAGCGGAGAAACCTCTTGGATCGTCTGTCCATGAGAATGTGGTAGTATGCATCCTTGAAGTCTATGGAGCATATCCAGTCATTCTCCTGCAGAAGGGGGAGAATAGATTGAAGAGTGACCATCTGGAATTTCTCTTTGGCAATGAACAGGTTCAATGTAGACAGGTCGAGAATTGGTCTAAAGTCCCCCAACTTTTTTGGCACCAGAAAGAACCTGAAGTAATTGCCCGATCCAGATTGGCCTGGGGGAACGTGCTGGATGGCTCTTTTTCTTAGCAGCTTCTTTATTTCTAAAGCTGCTGCCTCCCTCTGACTGGGTGGAACATCGGGGAGGCGCCTCAACTGAGGTGGAAGATCTATGAAGGGGATAGAGTAACCGCTGGATATTATTCGGAGCACCCAGCAATCTGTCGTGATGGACTCCCAATGTGCTAAGTGTTGCAAGAAACGCCCCCCCAACTGCCTCCAGAGAGGAGCAGTCGGGCAACCCCTCATGGTTGCTGCGCGGGTCGGTCGACCCGAAATTCTTCGGCTCCCCTCTGCTTCTGGGCTGGCGTCCACCTTGTCCTCCCCTGCCTCTGAAGGACGAAGGGTCCGGAGAGGAACGGGACTGCTGAAATTTCTGGAGCCACATCTTCTTTTGTTCTCTCTGGTTCCTGAAAAAGGACCTTTGAAGAGCCGAGAAGTGGATTCCGACGGCAGACAGTGTCTTCCCGTCTTTCTCGCTCTTGAGCAGCATATCGCGGACGGTCTTGCCAAACAGCGCAGAACTGTCAAAGGGAGCGTTCGCGAAGGATGTCTTGAAGGGTTCCGCAAAGTCGGAGCCAGGCGTGACGCCGTAAGGTGATGCCTGCTCCGCTGGCTCTAGCTGCCCCCTCCATGACATGGGAGAGAAGCCGCATAGATGTGTTGGATATCGATTTTAGAGTGGCCATGCGAGCCGAGAAAGTTTGTTTGTCCTCAGCCGACATGGACTCCGGGGAAGATCCAGCGTACACTTTTACTAGATCCCGCTGAAGCCTAGTCACGTGTGCCAAGTAATTCAGCACCCTTATGGAAAAGGTGGCTGAAGCAAACATCCGCTTTCCGATGCGATCCATCGTCTGAGACTCCTTGTCGGGGGGGATGGACCGAGGAACTATCCTGTGCCAGTTCCTTCTTGGTGGCAGCCGCCACCACCATGGCATCTACAGGGGAACCTTTACTCCACGCTGCCTTGTCTGTCGGGGGACAGGATCTTATCTGGTCTCCTGGAGATTGGCTCTACAGTGTCCGGCTCCTTCCACGCCCTAGTATTAATTAGGTCTACCAGGGGGTCAGCCAGAGGGGACACCCAAGAGTTAGATGGGCCTGCGTCAAACGCCTCCAGAAACACTGACTCATCCGAAGAAGGTTTCTGGGCTGACCACCCCCCTCTAATGCGCAGCATCTCCATAATGTCTCCAAAGGAGACGTCCTCAGGGGGGTGACGTGGGGGAACCTTCCCCTTCCTCCAAGTCAGTGTCTTCTTTGAGGGACTCGGGGAGTCCAAGTATCGCCTCTTACACTTTCGTTTCTGAGTGACCTCCTCGGCGGGACTGTCCGAAGAGGGCTCACCAATGGGGTCATGCTCCTCTACAGGAACTAGCTGGGGTATAGACGCAGGCTGTCCCTGGGGCCGGATGATGGAAGACAGGCCCATCTGCGAGGGAATGGCGGGTGGATCCATAGGATGAGCCAGGGACCTTAAAACCCTCGAGAGGACCCTCTCCACCATGTCGAAAGCCGAAGGTGAACCAATCTCCCTGGGATCCGAGAGCAGCCCCCTCGGATCAGACGTGTGGATCAGCACCGGAGCTGAAGCGATCGGATCCGAAAGGGAAGCGTGCTCCGACTGCATCAGAACAGAAGACACACTCACCCCTCCGGATCCAAGGCTCGGCTCACGGGCCCAAGAGCTCGGATCTGAAAAGGACCCGAAAAACTCAAAAGGTAAGGCCAGCGTCGAAGTCGCAATTACTATCGGTGCCGACTCCCCGGCTCTGAGGCCACTCGCATCCGATGGCTCCGAAACCGGATAATGGATCGGAGAAGGAGCAATAGGGGCAAAGAAGGGGACCAAGCTCCCCCCGGAGGGGGGGGAGCAAGAGCACTCCCATCTGCATCTGGGCCTGAAGGAGGCGACGCATCATCCGGTCCATGTCCATGTCAGAAAGGCTTCTTGTAGACCTAGAAGAGGCCGCCTCGACGACCTCGAAGGTGGCCGGGGCTCCTCCTCCGGCTCCAGAGAGAAACGTGGGGAACGGAGCCAAGAGGGGGAGGACCCGTGAACCTTAAATGGAGAATACAGCTGCTTAGCCGGCGGGGCTGAGGGGGCTGAGTCAGCCCACCGCTTGTGGGTCCTATGCCTCTCCCTGTCTTTGTCTCTCTCTTTCTCCCTCTCTCTATCTCTCTCTTCTCTTTCTTTCTTCCTAGGGTCCCTCTCTCCCTGGGACACAGTGGGAGGTCGAGTCCCAGCCAGGGAGCAGGAACCATTGGCTGAACAGTCGCAGCCATGACTGGCGCCACTGAGGGAGAGGAGGAAGAAGTAGAATCTGAGGGTAACAGGCCCACTAAGATTAACTTGTTCCTCCTGTCTCTCAGAGACCGGGGGTTAAAGGCAGCACATATCTGGCAGCCTGATGTCAAATGTGCAACCCCCAGGCAAAGAACGCATGGAGTGTGGCCATCGGCTGGGGACAGCTTATGGCCACACTCAGAGCATTTGGAAAAGATGGCCTTAGGGCCTTCGGCCATGTCTACACAATCACACACTCTAACACACAGATAAGGGGAAGGGGAATACACTAAAGTTAAATCAAACTAAACTAAACTAAGGGATCAACTATCACACACACACACACACACACACACACACACACACACACACACACACACACACATTTTAAATTGGTAAAAAGGTAGAGAAAATTCCTATCCTTATCTCACCTAATCGCAAGGAGCTTGTCACGCGTGCTTACAGAAGCCGCGGCAAATGAGATCTGAGGAGTGGAGGGAGGTAGCAGGGTATTATGGGTAAGGGGGAGGAGCTTGCAGCTCGGATCTCTAGCTTGGAAAGCTACCGGCTCGGATCCAGGACAGATCCGATACCCACAGGTTGCTGATCAAATAAAGTTAACTACTTCAGATTGAATGTTCCAGAAGGAACACCAGTCTAAGGAAAACAAGAAGGTAAATCATACACCCATAAGAAAAGCAATATCCAGGGGATTAAGGAGGGAGGGACAAAATACTGCAACAGTGAAGAGGATAGCCATCATTATGTTAAGATTTTACACAACTATACTATGTCCTTCTATTCTACTGTTGCAGTATTCATAACATGGGGGAGAATACAAAAGATCATGAAGAGAGGGTGGAGGAAGAGGCAGTAGAGCGCTCTGAAAAGCCACAAAGAATGGCCCTAGCAAAACTAGCTCTACAGATTACATTTAACTTGTAGTATTTGATGAAGGTATGTACAGAAGTCTATGTATCCGCTTCAATAATGGAATTAGTGTCCAAACTCTTGTAGAAAGCACAAGAAGAAGCCACAGCCTTAGCAGAATGAGCATTAACACAAAAAGGAAGGCTGTTACCATGAGAAACATAAAAAGAAATTACCTTAGAAATCCAAGAGGAAATAGATTACTTGAAACAGGCAAGAAACAAAAAGCTGATCAGATTTCTTATAGCCTTGCTTATGCACATCCAAGGTGTGTAGTACCTTTTCACTAGGAGACTATGGAGAAGGGAAAAAGGTGGGCAAATGAATGGATTGATTAACTGACAACTCATTCACAACCCTGGGCATAAATGAAGGATTAGAATGCATAAACACCATGTCCTTATGGAACCAAAAAAGGAGGAGAAGCCATAAGAGCTTGAAGCTCAGACACCAGTCTAGCTGAAGTCAAAGCTAACAATACAGTCTTCCATAAGCAATGCTGCAAGGAAGCTGTAGCTGCAGGCTCAAAAGGAGCCAACGTCAATTTCTCCAAAGAGGAGGAGGAACAAACTTCCTTGTGGGGTCTAATATGTACGACACCTTTAAGGAATTGTTTAGCCTCAAACCTAGAAGCTAGAGAAGGAGATAAAGGCAGACTAGTAAAAATAGCTGACAAGTGGGCCTTGAAAGAGGAATAGGCCAACACAGCATTGAGCAATTCATAGAAATAAGAGAGAACCAATGGAACATCCCCAGTCATTGGATACAAGTTATGTGAAAGACACCAAACAGAAAACCTCTTCCATTTAGATGAATAGGACTTCCTAGTATTGGGTTTTCTGGCCTCCTGCAGAACCCTAAGCACTTCCTCAGAAAAAGGATGTCTGAATGGAATCAAAATCCTATCACCCACAGAGTCAGTTGCAGAATCAACAGGTGGGGATGGATAAGAGATCCTTTGTCTTGTGTGAGAAGGTTCACTCTGTGAGGTAACTTGGGTAACTTGTGATGATTGCCCTTGGCAAAAGACGACAGACCCTATGCTGTCTTGGCCAAAAGGGACTCACCAGCAAGATTTTGAGATTGTCCTGCTGAATCTTGAACAGGACCTTCAGAATGAGAGGGGGGGGCTATGCATAAAGAAACATCTCCTTCCAAAAAAAAATATAGGGCAGCCACCTTCCAAACCAGAGGATCTGGGACTCTGGTACAAAACAGAGGAAGTTTTCTGTTCAGAGGGGTGACAAATAATCAACTTGAGGAGTACCCCACTGTTGGACAATATCAAGAAAGACATCCCTGTAAAGTATCCACTCATGAAATTGAGTCAAAGACCTGCACTGAGTGTCTACCACATAATTCTGAATGGAGGAGATGTACACTGCCTGAAGAGTAACATGATACTGAACTGCAAAGCTCCCAAGCCATGAGAGCTAGTCTGTAAAGACAAGATTTCACATCCCATTTGTTTACATACCAGAGTACTGTGGTGTTATCTCTAAACAGCTTGAGAGGACCTGGAAGGAAGAGAGGAAGAAAAGCTTGAAGGGCCAGCAAAGGTGCTCTCATCTCTTTGATGTTGATGTGCTCCTTTCTTTGGGAAGGTGACCAGACCCCCTGTACCTTCACAGAGCCAAAAGCTGCTCCCCAACCTACATCTGAAGTGTCTGTGAACAGCTCTTGAGAGGAAATAGGAGGATGCAGAGAGAGACTTGGATTTGGGGTCACCTGCTGAATCCACAACTGGAGTTCCTTTTTCAGACATGGAAGGAGAGGAACCAAAGTCTCTAGGGGATGTGCATGCTGCATCCAAACTGTTTTCAGAAACCAGCGAAACTTCCTCATGTGAGGTTTAGCCAGAGATAACATTGGAATGGTGGACACTATGTTGTTGTGTCTTTCGGCTTTTCCCAGTTAGGGGTCGCCACAGCAGAACTCCGGTCAGCTAATGATTGGCAGTGGATTTTTTTGTGCCGAGTTGCCAGCCCTGATGCACAACCTTCAACGAAGGTACGCCCATTCACGCACATCTCCACACAGAAGACGCTCTAGCTGAGAATTGAACAGGACAACATCTTACTGTGAGGTGACAACGCTACCGCAGCACCACCACACTATGAATCTCAGAAATCTGAGCAACTCCCTGGCTGTGACAGATGGTAGAGGGAAAAGAGTTTGGAAGAAAGAAATGAGGGACAGAGACTTTGGAGGAGGGACAGAGGCTAGCATAAGGTCTGTCTGTATCCTGCACCCCAGGGAAACATGATCCTGAGAAGGGGTGAGGGATGATTTTGTGAAATTTATGGTGAATCCCAGATGGGAAATGGTGAAGTGTAGGTTCTGCAGCAAGATGTCTGGGGAAGAGGCCTAAACCAGAAGGTCATCTAAGTAAGGGAAAACTTGGATGCTTTGAAGCCTGCAGAAAGCAATTACAGGTGAAGGAATTTGGTGAATACCCTTGAGGTAGTAGAAAGGCCAAATGGCAAAGCAGTGAACTAAAAATGCAAGAAGCAACAGAGAAACTTAAACATTTCCTATAAAGGGGATGAATAGGAATATGAAGGTTGGCATCCTTGACATCCAGTGATGCCATAAAAGCCTGAGGAAGAATGACAGCAAATAAGGTCTGAAGGGACAGCATGTGGAAAGAAGGAACCTTCTAAAAGGTGTTGAGGTGTGAGAGGTCCAGAACTGGCCACCAGGGACCATCATTTCTGGGCACTAGAAACATTATGGAATAAAACCCTATTCCTCTATTCCTCTGTGGGTGGGTGGAAACCTCCTGAATTGTTCCTTGATTCATCAAGTTCTAAAGGACCTCTGGAAATAAATTCAACTGTTCCTGAGAAGGCTGAGGAATGCCTGTGAATGAATAAAATGTCCAGACCATGAAATAACAGTTTTGAATAATGGAAAGAACCCATGTGTAGTGAGTAATGTTTCCCCAAACTGGAAGAGATGGAGAAAGACAACAGGAAATAGGAATAAGGCTTGTGGCAACAGTAGCAGTCACAAACTTCCTGGCTTGTCAGGAAAGGGTTGCTTCTGGGCAGGAGTAGAGTGAGATTTCTTTGGTGGAGGAAGCCTACTACCAACCCTTTTTAGTCTTAGATGGAGGAGTGTGAAACTGTTGTCGCACAAAAGCAGTCTTGGAGGGATAATTTCTGTGAAACTTGGGTAGAGTTGAGACAAAAATGAGTTTCAAATCCTGTAGCCCCCTTACTTTTCTCCTGCAAAGACTTAAACATATCAACAGGAAAACCAAACAAAGCTTTACCATCTAGAGGAGCATCCAGTAAATTAGCTTTAGTGTCATCTGGCAATGACTGAAGTCTTAATTGGGAATACCTTCTCAAAACAGAACCTGATACAGCTGCCCAAGAAGATGCTTCTGTTGCATCATAACTACACTTAGACTGTCTTTTTACCTGAGAATAAACTCCTAATAAGGACAAAGTATTAGGTTTCCTTCTGAATCAGGAAGAGCAGAAACAAATTGAGTGGCCTGTGAAAGAAAAAAACAAAGCATATCTGGTCGTGAGAGTCTGATAATTAATAGCACGGAAATCTAGGTTAGCAGAAGTCTAAATATTCTTCCCTAGCCTTTCCATAGTCCTGCTTTCCTTACCTGAAGAAGTGAAGTAGATGGCAGTAATCTGGAAGGTTTATCTGAAGCCAGAGAGACCACAACAATCAGCAGATGGACATCCAAAAATAAATTTGCTATCCTCTGGCACTTTGTAAAAGCAGTCTGGCTTCTTAAGAGGCCGGGGGGCTGAGAATCTGGAGTTTGGGATGCTGAAATAAAAGCATCCAATAAACCAGGCAAAACTAGAGGAACAGCAGAAGAAGGGATCTCAATTTGCAATAGGTCATAGTATCTCTTCTGAACCAAAACAGAAGACAAACTGATAAAAAAAGTACAGTTTTGTACCTACCATAAATGTAGATGTTCGAAGATCCACATTGCTGCAGTCCTTACATATGGGTAGTCCGCTGTCCTCGGTCGGCCCGAATACCAAAGTATTAGGCTGACGTCGGTCAAGGCGCTTAAAACTGACATCAGGACGTCAGGGTACAAAAGCGCATGACCGACGTCATATCCTCAGTCTTTTCTTGCCCCAGATGTCAGAAGGCCCTAACAAGAAAGGCCAAAGCCAAAAAACAGCAAAAAACAACCAAGCACCCCTGCACTAACCATATTTACAATATTTACAACCCAAACCACATCACCACCTCTAACTACAGAGGGGAAGGAGGGAGGGTAAATTGGACTGCAGCAATGTGGATCTTCGAACATCTACATTTATGGTAGGTACAAAACTGTACTATGTTCTTCATCTCACATTGCTGCAGTCCTTACATATGGGTAGAATCCCAAAGCAGAGGAAAGGGAGGATGGCAAAACTATAAAGCATTAGGGGCTGCCAAAATGCCCTGTAAAATTGCAGTGGCAAATCCAGCCCTAGATTTAGAGTAAAGCGGAAGGTGGTAATGCTTAGAGAAAGTATGCACTGAACTCCAAGTAGCTGCCTCCAAAATATCTTTAGTAGCCACCCCCCTTAAAAAAGCTGTAGAAGTGGCAGTAGCCCTAGTGGAATGAGGCCTAATCCCAGCTGGAATCTCCTTACCATGATGGGAATAACAGAAAGCAATACAAAAACCAATCCACTTAGAAATAGTTTGTTTTGAAACAGGTTTGCCCTGAGAACCCAAAGCAAATGAAACAAACAACTGCTGAGACTGCCTGAACCCTTTAGTTCTGCTCAAATAATATCGCAACTGTCTGTGTATATCCAAAGTGTGCAAAATCCTCCTCCCTTTATTTTGGGGGTTTGCATAAAAAGTAGGCAAATGAATAGTTTGGTTTAAAGCCACACTAGAAACCACTTTAGGCATAAAGGAAGGGTTAGTACGCAAAGACACCCTATCCTTGTGGAAAATTAAGAAAGGCTCAACCGCCATAAGGGCCTGTAATTCAGAAACCCTTCTCGCAGAGGTAATGGCCAACAAAAAAACAGTCTTCCATGATAAATATTTCAACTCTGCAGTCGCTGCAGGCTCAAAAGGTTGTAGAGTGAGTTTCTCCAACACAAAATTGAGATCCCAAGCAGGAGTAGGAGCTCACGTGGGGGTCTTATATTCTTTGCCCCTCTAAGGAATTGCTTAAACAAAGGATGAGAAAATAATGGTGGGTCACAGTCATAGTGAGCAGAAATTGCTGCAGCATGAACCTTTATAGAGGAGAAGGACAAACCTTTGTCCAATAACTCAGTAAGGTATTGAAGAGCAACACTTAAATTAGGTTTAGAAACATCAAAGTCCTTTGCTGTACTCCAAAATAAAAATCTCCTCCATTTATCTGCGTAAACTTTCCTTGTACTAGGCCTTCTGGCCTCCAAAATAACATTCAAAACTTGTTGTGGAAGCTGAGACCCTCCAGGGTTTAAAACAGAATATGCCAGGCTGTTAGATGTAGAGAGTGAAGTTTGACATTGAGTAAATGACTGTTCTCCTGAGACAGCAGGTGAGGAATCAAGGCAAAGGCCATGGAGGCTGCCGTACCAGACTTCTCAGTAATGGGTACCAGTGCTGTCGAGGCCAATCCGGAGCTATTAAAATCATGGTTGGCTTGTCCTGTCTGACCTTCAGGAGTACCTTTGGGAGGAGAGGCAGTGGTGGAAAGGCATACACGTGAAGATTGCTCCAATAGAATGAGAGAGCATCCACTTTCCAAGCTGTGGGATGAAACCTTTTGTGCAAAACTTTGGCAGCTGGTAATTTAGTGGAGAAGCGAACAGATCTATGTCTGGAGTTCCCCATAACACTGTCAATTTCTGAAATACATGAGGATCCAATTTCCACTCGTGGGGATCCATAATTTGTCTGCTCAACACATCTGCTAAGGAGTTCTGTGCTCCTGGCAGAAACCTTGCCTGAAGATTTAGCTGTAAACTGAGAGCAGTCTCCCACAAAATCATTGCTTGTCTGCATAGAGGATATGAATGTGTCCCCTTGCTTGTTGATGTACCACATGACAGTTGTGTTGTCTGTTTGAATCAACACCTGCCCTGGAAGAAGTAAATCCTTGAAAGCTATCAATGCAAATTGGACTGCTAACATCTCCTTCAAGTTGATATGTAAATGTTGAAGTCTGGCAGGCCACGTGTCTTGTACCCATTTTCCATTTAGATGAGCTCCACAAGCTTTGTCTGAGGCATCTGTCGTTAGAATCTGACTCGCCTCTGGTCGGGTCACAGAGAGTCCCTTGTTTAGGTGACATTCCTGAGCCCACCACAAAAATTCCTTTTGAATGCAAGGTATTATCTGAATGACAGTGTCCATATCTTGGCAGTGTTGTCCATACATTTTTGAGATACCACTGTAGCTTCCTCATATGCAGTTTGGCATTGGGAAGTACCAGAATACAAGATGCCATGAACCCCAAGGCTTGAAGGACTGTCCTTGCAGTCAGCCTGGACTGACGAGACAATTGGTGGAAGTAAAGAGAAAGATTCTTTTGTTTGTCCGGGGTCAAAAAGGCCATCTGGGATGCTGTATTCAGTCTCACACCCAGAAAGCACATGTCCTGAGAGGGTACTAGACTGGACTTTATTTCGTTCACAGAATACCCCAGGCATCTTAACACTGCCATCACATACTGTAAATGATGAAGAAGTTCGTCCTTTCCTTGGGCCAGAATCAGGCAATCGTCCAAATAAGGATAGATTTGTATTCCTCTTAGCCTGAAGAAAGCTACCACTGGAGCCAGAACCTTCGTGAACACTCTGGGCGCAGTAGATAAGCCAAAGGGCAATGCAGAGAACTGATAATGAAAAGTCCCAGCCCGAAGACGCAGATGCTTCCTGCAACTGGGCCTGATAGGAACATGAAGGTAAGCCTCCTTGAGATCCAGAGTCACCATCCAGTGATCTTTGCCCAGCAGAGGTAAAAGCTGTTGTAACGTCAACATTTTGAACTTGGGAATGTCCAGATATGTGTTGAGGATAGATAAATCCAAAATTGGTCTCCACGTGTTCCCTTTCTTTGGTACTAGAAACAGGCGAGAATAAAATCCTAGGCCCACTTCTGGCAGAGGGACCGGTTGTATAGCTCCTATTTGAAGTAGTAGAGAAATTTGTTTGTGAGCCTCTAGTCTTTGCTGAGGAGGAACGTCTGGCATGCCTTTGAAAGGAGGCAAGGTATGGAAATAAAACTTGTAACCTTGGTGTATGATATCCAATACCCATTTGTCTTGGGTAATCAAAATCCAATTTTCCTTGAAGAGTGCCAACCGTCCTCCCAAAGGTGCTGCCAGGCAAGAAGGATCTGGCAGCTGAAAAAGTAGGTCATTGGGCCTGTTTACGAAAGGACTGGCCCCTGCCCTCACCCGAAGATTGTGCAGGTGAACTCCCTGTTCTAGGTCTGAAGGAACTCTGAGCTCTGCCCCTACCACGTCTAGATCTACCCCTAGACTGAGAATCATAAGAAGGATACGTCCACCCCTTAGCAGGCCAATTCCTACTAAACGTCGGAGGCTGAACTTGCAAAAAATCTTTAACAGCCTGCATAGACTTAGCCTTGTCTTCCATTTTCTTCAAGACTGACTCCACAGGTGGACCAAACAACACATCAGACTGCAAAGGAGCATCCAAAATCCTTGTCTTAACATGGTCAGATAAATTCTGATCCTTCAGCCAGGCGTGCCTGCGAAGAACTGAACCAGTGGCAGCCACCCTAGACGAGGCCTGCACAGCATCAAAACCACATTGTAAAGAATGCTTACCCACCTGTTCAGAGACATGCACCAAATCTTGTAATTCTTTACACTCAATGCCTTCCGCCAGAGCATCCACCTTAGACTTCAATTGAGAAAGAAGAAAGTTTTGATATTTCAACATATGAAACTGGCAATTGAAAGCCCTCATTGCTAAGGTAGAAGATGTATAGACCTTCTTTCCCCATCTATCCAAAGCTCTGGCCTCTTTATCTAGAGGAACCGGATTTTTTACAACAGAGGCCTTGACACCCTTAGGTCCCTGACTAATAGTTTCTGGGTCCACCCTAGGACTCTTATAAAGATATTTATGAGCCTCAGGCACCCTGTAATACCTATCCGGTTTAACAGGCGCAGGAGGCAGAGAATCAGGATTAAGTGAAGCCTCTGAAAACACATCTTGCACAACATCCAGAACAGGGGGTATAGCTAAGGGCCTATGTTGAGGTAAAAGCAAAAATTCCCTAAGCCTTTTCCGTGAATCAGAGAAGTCCTGACCTTCCCACTTAAAATGTTCCCTCATAGAATGAAGTGTCTCTGAAAAAGAAAAATCCTCTGGAGGAGAAGCAGAAGGAGTGGAATCTTCTGCATCAGAATCAGAATAAGGAGAGTACTCCTGCAAGTCTTCAGCCGAAGACTCTGAAACATCTGAAGCCTGTTCAAAACTTCCCAACTCTGGCTCCACCCTAGGCCTCTTATCAGGAGGGGCAAAGAACCTCTAATCACAGTAATCAAATCTTCTGCCATTTTAAGCATGTGCTTCTTAGGCACAGACCCTGCTGAACTAGGAGTGACACCAACAGAAGCTAAACCTGGCCTGCCTCTGGGAGAAGCCTTGGAAACAGAAGGAGAGGGCCTAACCACCCTAGGAAGGGAGGAGAGTACAGTAACCTGAGAAGCCCCTTCAGCCTGACCTGCCTCTTGAGAGGCCACATCCTGCAAAATCAAAGTCTCCCCCTGAGACTCCAGAGAAGTCTCCGTCGGAACCACCGGTTCCACTGAAACCTCTAAAGAACCGGCGTCCGGAACGGACGACTCATCTTGCCTGGGTTTAACTGTTTTGTCTTTGCGCTTCTTAGAAGTGGGCCGGAGAATCCGGCGGCATATTATAATTGCACTGCTTACCGAAGACCAGCCTAGCACAATCTAACCTTCGCTTAATAGTGCGCTTATTGAACCTAGCACAAAAGCGACACCCGACTACGTCGTGCTCAGGCCCCAAACAAGGAATACACAAAGAATGATAATCCCTATGCGGTATCTGTTTCCCACAAGAAATACAGTTATTCACTTTTTCTGACATCCGGTAATACACTGAGGCAAGAAAAAAACAAAATATTCCCCAACGGGGTACTTAGCCAACTTGGATTCGGTCTGAAACTCCGAAGACAAAAAATTTCAGAACGCCGAACGGCACTTGCAACGCTGCTTCTGCATCGGACCATGCGGCAAAAAAGACTGAGGATATGACGTCGGTCATGCGCTTTTGTACCCTGACGTCCTGATGTCAGTTTTAAGCGCCTTGACCGACGTCAGCCTAATACTTTGGTATTCAGGCCGACCGAGGACAGCGGACTACCCATATGTAAGGACTGCAGCAATGTGAGATGAAGAACATCACACACACACAAGGCCACAGAGATTCCGACAAATCCAGCTTAGACAACTTGAAATCTACAAAGTGATAAAGAAAAGATAAAGGGGCTTTTTTAATCCAATTTTAAGTCACAGTGATACACCAAGCCTGAAATGTATGTATTCAACAAGTGATTTTTATGGCTAAAAATATTATACCTTTCAGTGAACTTAACATCCCTGCATCTGTACATCATCCAGTACAAAATACAACATTTACTAGAGCCTTTATCACAACTTAAAATACTGACAGTGCGACTATTAGGAGCATTATCCAGAAGATAAAGGAAGACCGACATATTACTGAGAAAGTGGGGGAAACACCACACACACTATACAGAAGGGGTTGTAATTTTAAAAACATTATGGAACATTTTAACAGAACACCCACACATAAGAGTAACAAAATATATCATATGTCTAAATGTGGATGTTGTCCCATCTGCCCCTACATTTTGATGGGTGAACAGTTTGTTACAAAGAATTTACATTTTTCATAAAAGGAGCATTTAACTGTCTGACAGGAGAGATAGTAGACACTGCACTCTGTCAACACTGCCCCGCTTTCTACATAGGCTAAACTGAGCGCAAGTTCAAAGAAAGAACTGCTGAACATCTATACATTATGAAAAAAAACAAACAGTGCCCTATCCAAATATTTAATGGAATGGCCAGACCAAATTTTTAAATTTGCAGTTACAGAAAAGGTAACCTCTAGTGAACGTGGACGCCCATGCAACTTAAGTTGAAAAAATGTGAGTTATATTGGCAGCTCACACTTAATGCAAGTTCTTGGCCAGGGATTTATGTCCAGATTTCTATTAGCTGTCTTTTAAAACTAAGAGCTTTAGAAAGATGACATTGCTACCTTTATCAGACAGATTTTCTCAGCATAGCATTTATTATTTAAGGATTACTCTTACATAAAACTATTATTTATTGTATTGCAAAAGAAAGCTTACAGGTTTATGTATTCAGATTTTCAGCTTTTGAATTTTGTTACTTCAATTTTTAACTTACTGAATATGTTGCCTTAATGCATGATTTGGTCAGGGGATTCGGCTGTCACACGATTTAAAGCTGATCACATGATTTTAAAAGTTTTTGGCCGTCACATGATTTTAAAAAAAGTTGTCATATGACCTTTTAGAATTGTATTTAAACAGTGTGTTTTTGGTTCACTTCATCTGAAGAAGTTTTACTATAAAATAAAACGAAAGTGCTAATATTACATTTCAAGTTGTTTGAGGTGGATTTGTCGGAATCTCTGTGGCCCTGTGTACAGTATATTTTCTGCACATCACTAACTTGGGAACTACTCCATTTGAAAAACTCTCTCATTGTGGAAATAGTTTCTCCAAAAGTAATGTCTTCTGTGGGAGAATCAGTACCATTAGATTCCTCTTCTGGAGAAGCATACTCAAGAGGAGAAGGATTCATTATCTGAAGAAATTTCTTCCTCAGAAATATCCTGTTCCCTAATTCTCTTTTGTGGTGAAGATGTCCAAGGTGGAATGGGGACAGAGACATCAGAAGGAGGCTTAAGGGCCATAAGGGCATTCATTCTTTTTAATGTGCACATCTGCCTTATGAAAAGTGGAAGGGCCCGACACAGAGCTACACTCCACAGTTGAAGTCGGGACTTCCTCCTTAACTAGTATTTGAGGATTCTCCCTAGGGCCTTCTGAAATCATGAGTCTCTATTTCCCCCTGAACATCCAAAGTGGACGTCTGCAGAACTTCCGAGTACATGCCTGTCATCGGATCCATGGCGACCTCTGAACCGGTTTCAATTGAAGAATTCAAACCAAAGACTGGATGAATTTCTGAACCTACATCGGCTTCAAGAGAGATGTCCGATGTAGGAGATGCAACCAAAGAGCAAGACCTAGGGTGTTCGGCCTTTCTATTCACAATTAACTTGGCAGAAGACCCAGATGTACCCCCATACAGTCTTTCACTAAGCATTTCAGATGCTGATTTTCTAGATAAATAGCTAACGAGGACAGCCGGTTATGCAAAGCCTTAGGTAATGCCTGGCAAATGAAACAAGTTTTATGGTTGTGGGTAAGCCCTAAAGCAAAATAAGCACTGGTTGGGACTGTCTTTATGTGGAATCTGCCTCCACATTGGCATTTGCCTTTCTTGGATGACACGAAAAAACCTCACAAACACAGTAGCAAAATAAAAAGAGGAGGGAAAAAACCCCAACATGGCACTTATCTGAAATTGCCTGACACAGCAGCAGATAACTCGGTCGAGCAGACAGACCATCAAAGATTGCGTCCAGACTGGTGGCAGAGAAGTTCTGAAGATAGCATGTGTAGATGTCGCATTTATACCTTACATACGTGGGGAGCATACCTGCGATGTCCCACATACTTACAAGTAGTAAAATGTTTTGGTATGCTGGCCGGACGTCAGGTTGCCCTTCGCAGGGAAAACCTCAGGTTATGAATACTGCAACAGTAGAAAAGAAGGACATAAATTGTTTATTTTTATACTCACTATCAAATAACTAGCAATATCTCAGTTATAGTATGATGTAAATGGTTATTGACAATGTATTTTCTAATTTCTCACCATGGTACAAAACATCATACTTCTCAATATGTAGGGCTCGCGTTTGTGAAAATATGGACATAAATATGGAAATATGAATAATACGTGATGAACAGGGATTAATTCCTCTACTGTAGGACATCCTAGACTAACAATTTTAGGGTCAATTTGTTAACTCCCTGCACTTTCCAATACTGCCTATTATCTGGTAAGTCATCAGTTAAAGAATACAGACCTGAAAAGGTCTGGATACCATAAGGAGCTATGGATGTGAGCTGGAAATATACAAAGAGGCACTATAGGCTTGAATAAGACATGGACCTCAGGTTGTACGTAGATGACATATGAACACAATTCCTAAACGTGTACATAATCTTAGAATCCTTAGCTGGGGAAAGGATATCATTACACTGCAGAACAGATATTTTTTAAGGATTACCATTAGCAAAAATGGAATTTGGATCTGGATGCTTTGCCCAGAAAATAGTCTTTCAGAGACCAAAGGATCCTGTCTGACCTACTTGAGACAGCTGCCACAACAGTGAGTTTTTCCATACTACTTCTACTATAAAGTTAACTAGAGGAGACCACCCAGGAAGAAGGTAGGAGTAGGGAAGGCCTCCTTCAGGATGCACCGAGGAGAGTTCACTGGGTCTGGAGGCCAAAACACACTCTCTCTTTCTCGCATCACCTTTGCAATCACCTTGAACTTGGGAGTCATGGGGGCATGGAGAACACCCTTAGTAACATCTGTAGTGGGAAGACTTTCAACTTTCAACATGGCTGCACAGTGATCAACAGATTGATTACAACTCTTCATGTGAAAACTGGAAAAAAGCCAGTATAAGCTATCAATTTGGGCAAATGTCAGTTACTGGCTAGTAATTAGACTGCCTGGATACAAGCAAAAATGAAATCTGAAGAAAATAAGAAAGAATCAACCAGAAAATGAGAAGAAAAAAAACTTTGGTTGGGAAGAATCTTGCAGCTATTCAGCAAAAAAGCCACTGGGAGTTTTAGTTTTAGTACAGGAAATGGCTTCCAGTGATTTAGAGAGAAAAAAATCAAATATACTCAGATGTACTAATAAGTAAAGCATATACAGCCAAACAACAAAAGGGTAGAAAAATAAAAAAACATTAATTATTTAGCTGATCTGGAACACTACAAACAAAAAATATTAGAGGATTAAATT
This sequence comes from Protopterus annectens, assembly GCF_019279795.1. Lineage (NCBI taxonomy): Eukaryota > Metazoa > Chordata > Ceratodontiformes > Protopteridae > Protopterus > Protopterus annectens. The sequence continues at coordinate 238,813,283 of NC_056751.1, forward strand.
AAATGTTTCTCAGAGGATTAAATGAAGAAAAGGCTGGGTGACATGATGTTTCTCAAGAAGAACCATTTAAAAAGTACAAGAGTTAAATGACAAAGCAGACAGAGGAAACCTGAGATTTTTTGCTGTACTAGAGAAACTGGAAGGAGAAAGTGGAAAGAATGCACTATATTAACTTAATGAAAATACAAATTGGACACTAGTGTTCCACAGCAGGATTTCTTAAATGAGAAGGCACATTGCGTGCATGCTCCAAATCTGGCCATGAGAAAGCATGCACTATATTAACTTAATGAAAATACAAATTGGACACTAGTGTTCTATAGCAGGATTTCTTAAATGAGAAGGCACATTGCGTGCATGCTCCAAATTTGGCCATGAGAAAGCAGCCAAGACTGTATTAGTAAAGATGCAATCATAGCAACAGAAAGAGTTGTTTTGCTTAGGAAAGGACAAGTATTAAAAATTAGGACAGAAGCGTGTTTGTGGAAAATTATTATTCACTTTACAACAGGGAGAAAATGAGCACGGTTATCCCAGCAATCATGGAATGTCAAGAGGCAGGTTGAGCTGCTGTATCCAGCTGTCTTCATAACATTTGCTTACTGAAGAATCAAATACATTTTTTGAAGCAGAAGAGGCTAAGGGGGAAAAAAGTTATGTTCTTACCATAACGTTCCATCTGAGTAGTAGACTTCATTCTTCTGCACATATGGGTATACGGATCCGATTCGGATCCGAGTCGGCAAAACCTTTCAAGCATCAGCTCCAAGCTCCTCCCCTACCTATAATACATCACTTCCTCCTATCTAGCCCCAGATCGAGTTTGCTGTCACTAAAAGGCAACATAACCACAACCCTAAACAGGAAAAAAAAATCCTGAAGAGTGAGGGGGATGGAGGGAGGGAAGGTGCAGAAGAATGAAGTCTACTACTCAGATGGAACGTAATGGTGAGAACATAACTTCTTTATCTGAAGTAGTTGACTTAATTCTTTCTGCACATATGGGACAGAGTCCCCAGCTACTAGTATTCCTGGGAAGCCGTTATGGAAGGATATTTCTGAGCACCGCAGAGCCAAAGGATGCTCTCCCTCTAGAAATAAGATCCAATTTATAATGAGAGATGAACGTGTGCGAATTGGCCCAAGTTGCTGCCACACAGATATCATCTAACGGAAATCTTGACCAGAAAGCTGCAGAAGTGGCCATTGCTCTAGTGGACTGAGCCTTCAATACACCAGGAGGAGATAAACCTCTGTCCTTATAAACTTGTGCAATACAAAGAGTGATCCACCTTGCTAAGGACACTTTCGAAACTGCTTTGCCCAAAAATGGTTTTGAGAGAGAGACAAACAACTGATCTGACTTCCGGAAGGGTTTAGTCCTATGGAGGTAAAAACGAAGCTGTCTATAGACATCCAATAAATGAAGCTTACGTTCACCTCTATTTTGGAAATTTGGGAAGACGACTGGCAAATTTATAGACTGATTAATATTGGCTGCTGAGGACAACTTGGGAAGAAAGGAAGGGTTCGTACTCAGCGAAACCCTATCCTTGTGGAAAACCAAATAGGGGGGCAAGGAGGATAAGGCCTGCAACTCTGAAACTCTCTTGGCTGAAGTGATGACGACCAGGAAGGCTGTCTTCCACGACAAAAACTTAATCGGAACTGAAGTGGCTGGCTCGAAAGGGCGAGAGGTCAAAGCCTGAAGGACTAAAGTCAGATCCCAGGGGGGCACTGTTTCTTTAACTGGTGGTCGCAATAAAAAAGTGCCCTTCAGGAAAGCTTTACACAATTTGGCAGAAGTCAAAGCAACCTTATTTTCACCCATATGAAAATTAGAGATGGCAGCCAGCTGAACCTTGATGGTGGAAGCACTTGCACCTGATCGATAAAGATCGGCCAGAAAATCCAGTATGACCGGAACGGGGGCTGAAAATGGGTTCAGATTGTGCTGAGAGGCCCAAACGCAAAAACGTCTCCACTTGCTATTGTAGAGTTTCCTAGTGGAAGCTTTATGAGAAGCTACCAGAATATTCTTAACAGGGGACGAAAGTCCGGGAGTCCTGATGATCATGGGAACTGGAGCAGCCATGCCGTCAGCTTGAGACTGTCCAGGTTGGGCAGGGGCAAGCCTGATGGGTGAGAAATCAGATCCGAACATGGATCTAGAGTCCATGGAGGAGCCAACAGGTGAGACCATAGGAAGGGAAACCACACATGACAAGGCCAGAAAGGAGCTATGAGAATGACTTTGCACTGCAGCCGGCAAGCTCTCTGAAGGAACTTCGGAATAAGAGGTAATGGGGGATAAGCATACAGTAGCCCGGGAGGCCAAGCATGGACTAGAGCATCCCTGGGGACATCCCCCGGAGGGAGGATCAGAGCGAAGAAGTTGCTGCACTTCGCGTTGGAAGGAGATGCGAAGAGATCGCAGCAAGGTTGACCCCAAACACGGAAGATCTTCTCCTCCACTGATTGTCTCAGAGACCACTCGTAAGGCAGAAGGATTGCCCTGCTGAGACTGTCCACTAGAATGTTGGAGCGCCCCAGGATATGCGTTGCTATGACAAACCAGCTGGTGGATATGGCCCACTCCCAAACCCTCATGGTCCTGCGACAAAGGTGGTAGGAATGGGTCCCTCCCTGTTTGTTTATATACCAGACTACAGATATGTTGTCTGATTGAATGGCTACCATCTCTGGAGGTAGGATAGGGTGGAAGGCTCTCAACGCTAAAAGCACTGCCCTCATCTCCAGGACACTGATGTGTAGCTTGGTCTCTGGAGGGGACCACGTGCCTTGAATCATTCTTCCCAGGAAGTACCCCCCCCACACCTGAGCTGGGAAGTGTCTGTGGTCACCGTGGCTTGAGCTGGAGAAGCTAGAAAGCTGTGCCCTGCGAAAATTTCCGCTGATTGAAGCCACCACTGGAGTGACATTTTGCATGTCCGATTGATTCAGATGTGGAAATTCATCGGAAGGTCTAGCCAGGACCATTGAACTGCTAGATTCCACTGAAGGACTCTCATGTGAAGACGTGGAAGAGGGAGGATAGAGATTGTGGCTGCCATCGAACCCAGGGCACTGAGAACATCGGCTGCTGTGACTACCAAGTGATCCAAGATCGCCAATACATGGAGTCTGAGATTTTTTTATCCTTTCCGGGGTGAGAAAAATCTTTGACTGAATCGAATCCAACCGTGACCTGATGAAGTCTATGATCTGAACTGGAGCCAGGTGGGACTTGTTGATATTGATCGTGATGCCTAACTTGTGAGCCAGACCGAGGAAGTAGTGTAGGGCCTGACACAAGAGATGTTTGGTGGATGCAGTGAAGAGCCAGTCATCTAGGTAGCAGAATACCTGAATGCCCTGAAGTCTCAGGTGAGCAGCTACAACCGCCATAACCTTGGTGAACACCCTGGGGGCTGTGGCGAGACCAAAGGGTAGGGCTCTGAATTGAAAGTGACTGGCCCCTAGCCGGAAGCATAATTTTTGTTTCTCTACAGACAGGTTGAGGATAGACAGGTCCAGAATGGGACTGAGGTCCCCCGTCTTCTTTGTTACTAAAAAGAACCTGGAGTAGATGCCTGATCCGGATTGATCTGGGGAAACCGACTCAATGGCTCATTTTTGTAGCAGCTTCAAAACCTCTGAAGCTGCAGCCTCCCTGTGAGTGGGTGGAACATCTGGAAGGTGTGCTGGAGTTATGGGACATGAAATGAAGGGGATAGAGTATCCTCTGGATATGATGTTTAACACCCAGCGGTCTGCAGTAATGGACTCCCATGCCGCTGGATGTAAGGAAAATCTTCCCCCTACTGCCTCCAGAGTAGAGCAGCCAGGCAACCGCTCAGGCTCCCTAGACTCGAAGTTTCTGGGACCTTCTCTGCCTCTGGGACGGCATCGGTCTTGTCCCCCTCTGCCTCTGGGGGACAAATATTCCTGAGTGTCATGAAAGGACTGTGATTTCCGGAACCACATCTTCTTTTTCCCCTTTTGGTTCCTGGAATAGGACCTCTGGGGGTTAGAGAAGCGGATTCCAATGGCTGACAAAGTCTTTCTGTCCTTCTCACTCTGGGTTAGTGTGTCACGTACAGTCTTCCCAAAGAGGGATGATCCATCGAAAGGGGCATTGATGAAAGACGCCTTAAAGGGGTCCGCAAATTGACACAGCCTGATCCAGGCATGACACCTCAAGGCAATGCCTGTACCAGCAGCTCTAGCGGCTCCCTCCGTAGCATGAGAGAGGAGACGCATAGAGGTATTAGTCACTGATTTCAGTGTAGTCATCTTCACAGTGAAAGACTGCTTGTCCTGTTGCAACAGAGACTCCGGGGCGACTCAGTTAGTTCCAATATAAGGTCTCGCTGCAGTCGGATAACATGTGATAAGTAATTCAGCACACGAATAGAAAATGTCGATGACTAGTACATGCACTTCCCAAAATGATCCATCGACCTGGACTCTGTCTGGTGGATGAACCGAGGAACTCCCCTGTGCCAGTTCCTTCTTTGTGGCACCTGCAACCACCAAAGCGTCTACCGGGGCTCCTTTGGACCATGCCTGCCTGCCTGTCTGACGGCGGGGAAAGAATTTTGTCTGACCTTTTGGGTATAGGCTCTACGGTGTCAGGATCCTTCCATGCCCTAGTGGTGATGAGGTCCACCAAAGGGTCACCTGGAGGGGTGACCCAGGAAGTAGATGGGCCTGCGCCAAAGGCCTCCAGGAATACAGACTCATCCGCAGAGGGTTTGGGGGCTGACCAACCTCCTCTTTGGCAGAGGATCTCCATAATGTCTCCGAACGAGATGTCCTCGGTAAGTGATCTGGGGGAACCCTCTCCTTCATCCAAGTCCTTATCAGTGGTAATGCACTCAGGGGAGTCCAAGTGCCTCCTCTTACACTTGCGCTTATGAGGTTCCTCTCCAGTGGGACTCTCTGGAGAGGATTCGTAAGCCTCTGGGGGATCCCTGAGGGGAACAACCTGGGGTTGCTTTGGCACGGGCTATCCCTGAGACATGATAATGGGAGCAGAATCCAAAATCAGAGGGGTCTGCGTAGGATCCGAGTAGGTGAGCTGTGGTCTCAACCCCTGGGAGAGAACCCTTTCCACTGCCCCGAATGCCGATGGAGAGCACGCCTCCGTAGAACGTAAGGATGAGGCTCTCCCCAACACCGAAGCAGGGATTGGAGCATACAGCGGGGTAGTCCGGGCACCGAGGATGGGATCCGAAAGAGCGAGATCTCGACCCTTGGGTCAGACTCCCCGACCATGGCTCTGAGAGGCCCCTGGATCCGAGATCGGATCCGAGGAACTCAAGGTGATGGCTGGCGTCGACGAAACAAGAACCATTGGCGCCGACCCAACAGCTCCGAAAGGTCTCGGACCCGAGAACCCCGAAGCATCGGGTCGGATCAGGGAAGGAGCAATAGGGTGGAACATAGTTGAAGGACCCTCTCCAATGGGAGAGGGCCCTGGTAAGACCCTCATCTGAATCTGGTTCTGGATGAACCTCCTCATCAGCCTGTCCATATCAAGGTCGGCGACACTCCGAGTCGACCTGGAGGAACCGACCAACTCGGATCTGGGCCAGATCTGAGGGGAGTGCCTCGGCTCCAGCGAGAAATAGGGAGAGCGGAGCCGAAGAGAACAAGACCTGAGTGCCTTTGAAGAGGGGCTGGAGAAAGACTCCCTGTCCGGTGATCTTTTTCTGGGCCTGTCCCTCTCTTTGTGGTGCTTCTCCTTCTCCCTTCTGTCCCTACCTCTCTGGGATGACTCCGATGAAGCAGGCCTGGTGGGAGGTTGAGTCCCTGCCTGCACAGTGTCATTGGCTGGGGAGGAATCTGAGGCAGACTCCAGAGCAGAAGCTGGTAGCAGACCCTTAGCTACAAGCTTAGCCCAACGATCCTTCAACATCCTAGGGTTAAAGCCTGAACAAATGTCGCAGGATGCAGACAGATGGGCGACCCCTAAACATAGAACACACAGTGTGTGGCCATTGGCTGGTGAGAGCTTATGACCACACTCTGTGCACTTCTTAAAAAGAACCTTAGGCTGTTCAGTCATAGTAGAGACAGTAAAAGCCCTAATGGCCCACTCACACACACACTTAAACAGGGACTGGGCCTAGGCGGAAAACCAGTATCACAAAAAAAACACTTATAACTAACTTTTTTTACAACTAACATGACAACCAAACGCGAAGGGAGGAAAAAAGGGAAAGGTATTCACACTCAACTATCACAAAAAGACCAAAAAATCTTACCACATTGCTTGGAGCTCAGAGACCACAATGCTGACTCTTAGAGCAGCAAACGCGATCTGGAGATAGATAGGAGGAAGTGATGTATTATAGGTAGGGGAGGAGCTTGGAGCTGATGCTTGAAAAGTTTTGCCAGCTCGGATCTGAATCAGATCCGTATACCCATATGTGCAGAAAGAATGAAGTCAACTACTTCAGATTGAAACAGTTCACCAAAAAAAAAAAAAGGTGTGTGTTAGTATGCAGAAGGGGTCTCTGCTTCTTATTCTTCAGATAATAAAGCCACAGAAAGACTTTCAGTGAAACATTTTCCATTGCTCCATAGGAAAATAATTAAGCAATAGAAATATTTCATCAAAATAAAAATCATTTGAGTAAAAAAAAGAAGAAAAAAGCCAGGAGCTGAAAAGAAAAATCAGGACTACCTAGGACGTGAACTACACACTGATGTTAGGAGATAGAAATGATCAGGAAGACCAGCAACACTGTGAAATTAATGGTTAAATGGGAGTCTATAAAGCATCAATCCCATTAGATATAGCATTTGGCATGTGAAAAGTGGCTTTGCAAGTAGTAGTATCCAAAAAAGACTGGAATTTAGTTAACCATGTTAAACTGGTGGATGAACTGTAAAGCATATACCCTATTTTAGTCCATTAATGTTTTGATCATCATTGCAAGAACTGACAAAGTAACTAAGTGAAACAGTTTTTGTTCTTATTACTATCTTGATACTATGGATTTTGACCCCTTCACATTAAGATGGACAACAAATTGGTTGCAAGACACAGGCTGTGTATGACAAGTGTTCATCTGAAAAGATAAAGTTGAAAAGTGGTCCTCCTCAGGCTTCTCTGCTTGGGCTTCTTCTTTTCAGCATTTACTTCTGAGCCCTAAAAGCAACAAACTAAGACCTTTCATTCTCCAAGTTAGCAGATGACTGCAAACTGTTGTCAGGTCACCCAATGACATTCTGGCCTTCTACAGCAAACTGTCTTTAATAAAATCCTGGTGCAATACTGTACGAGTGCTGCACCATTATTTCTGGAAGAAACTCACTCCACTACACCTTATGGTAAAAATAGTACTCCCCTGCAAAATGATAATGTGGTGAAGGGCTTGGGTACCTGGACAGACAACCCCCTGTATTTTTACCACTATATCACCATAACAGGAAGTCATTTTATCTGACAAACCTAATTATCAAAGGGAGAGTGCCCACATCCAGAGAGGTAATCACCCCCTTTGTACTCAGCATTGATGAGATGTACAACTGAAAATAATGTCCCATTTCGAATGTATCCTACCAATCATTTAAAACAGATGGAAAGACCTCAGACATGCCTAACCAAAAATATTTCAGTCCTGAAGTCCCATGATTATCATGACTGCTCGTTCCTTTTGCTTTCCTACAGACTCTTGAGAGGTAAACTCTGCCTTGCTTACTATGCCACTAGGATCCAATTGTACTTTATCTCCTCTGGCTAAACAAAAACATTACCATCATTACTAGAATCAGAGAAGTAAATAAAACAAGTTAGAAAGATGGTTTTGTAACCCAGTAACTCCCAAATCAATGGAACAAACTCCCCATTCACATTAAACAATGTGAATTAATCTATTCATTTAAAAAAAAAACAAATAGATGACTGAATGGGCATAAACAAGTATAAGCCATGACTGACTGCTATTACCCTCCTTGAAAGAGGTGTTACTACACAAGTGGGTATTTTGGCAGTGTGTACATGGTACCATGACTCATTTGCCTTGTATCATCTATGACAATATTTGTATAAGATTTTTATGGCAAACTGTGCATTATACTGTAAAGCAGTTTTTAATAGGGTGCAATTAGGGGTATTTCAAATGTGATGTATGAAGGAAATTTCATCAGTGACTTCTAAATATGTTAAAAATATTAAAGCAAGATCATACTATGTATTTGCAATGTACCTAGGTATTACACTAAGAAAAGCTGCAAAGAAGCATGCTAAAGTTAAAACAATGTTGTGATCTTGGTCTGCTGTGATAGGGATACAAAAGTGTACTAATCACATTATATGCAGAATTAAGACAATAATGCCCCCAGTTTTTATAGGGGTGGATGTCTACATTAATGTTCTTGGTGCAAGTTATATATATAATTTTTTTATGCAAATAGGCTTGAAAAATAAGAGAAGGTTGAAAAGCATGGGAAATGATAGCTCTTCCTTGCATTTTCTAAGTTACTAGCTATTCTCCATTAGCAAATGGTCTCAGTGTGAGATAAGAAGTCAATTTGTGCAAGCAATTAATCTTGAAAAGTCTGAACAATGTGTTCCAAAAGAAATGTACAAATATTCTTCTATGCATCTGAAAAAAAAAAAAGTTATGTACTTACCATAAATAGAAGTTATGTTCTTACCATAACGTTCCATGTTAGTTGTCTTCTTCTCGCCTTCTTTCTTGCTGGATGGGTTCGGAGCCGACCTCGGCTCCGACTCGGCCACTCTAAAGCTCGAGAGTTGGTTCCACCGGCTCGAGGCCCCCCTTATATCCCACAATGCTAGGCGTGAATTACCTCAGATCTCATTTGTGAGCTAGGCCCAGCTAATAATACAACCAGGAAAAACTGGAAAAGAGTCCACCTCTATAAACAAAGGGAAAGAGAAAAGGTGACCTAAGCCTGATCTAGGAAAATATGCACAGCAGAGCATACACCTATCGCAAAGAGGTGGTAGAAAGAGAGGTCACAATCAAACTCCTCTAGGTCTGTCCAGGCCAGGGGGAAGGAGGGTGGGACGCAAGAAAGAAGGCGAGAAGAAGACAACTAACATAGAATGTTATGGTAAGAACATAACTTCTATATGTTAAGTTGTCTATCTCGCCTTCATTCTTGCTGGATGGGACCGCGTCCCTAGCACCTTGTCCTGGGTGGCCTAACGGAACAGACTCTTGAGAACAGTGGAACCAAAGTTAGCTCTATGCCTAGAAGCTAAATCCAACTTATAATGAGAAATGAAAGTGTGAGGAGTAGCCCAAGTAGCCGCTGCACAAATGGTGTCAATAGGCAGTCTGTCTTGGAAGGCTATAGAAGTAGCCAAAGCTCTGGTGGAATGGGCTTTAGGTTTGTCAGGCAGCTTTTGGTGTCTAATTTCATAAACAATGGAAATTAGAGATGTTAGCCATCTAGATAGTGATACCTTGGAAACAGAAAGTCCCTTTCTGCCTTCTGCATAAGAAACAAACAGCTGGTCAGATTTTCTGAATTGTTTGGTTCTATCCAAATAGTACCTTAACTGACGATGAACATCTAGCCAATGCAATTTTTGTTCAGACCTATTAGAATATTCTGGAAAAAACACAGGGAGGTCAATGCTTTGATTTAGGTTAGACGCCGAGGCTATCTTAGGTAAAAAGGATGGGTTGGTTTGTAAAGATACCCTGTCCTTATGGAACAACAGATAAGGAGGTCGACAGCTGAGTGCATGAAGTTCTGAAACTCTTCTAGCTGAAGTAATAGCTACTAGAAAGAGAGTCTTCCATGATAGCAATTTTAAAGAACAGGAGGCTGCAGGTTCAAAAGGGGGGAGAATCAACGAACTAAGAACTAAATTTAGGTCCCAAGGAGGAGGAGGATTTCTTATAGGAGGTCTGAGTAGAAACACTCCCTTCAAAAAGGCTTTGCAAAGCTTGTGGGACATTATGGCAGACTCTGAAATGCCCACATGAAAGTTAGAAATAGCTGCCAATTGAACTTTAAGAGTAGAAGGAGATGAACCTGCATGGAAGAGTTCAGCTAGAAAATCAAGGACCATTTGGATGGAAGCAGTGAAAGGATCTATGTCCCTTCCTTGAGCCCAATAGGCGAAACGTTTCCACTTACTCAGATAAATCTTTCGAGTGGAAGATTTATGGGAAGCTATCAAAATATCTCGAACAGAGTGAGATATTTGAGGAAGCCTGGCTAAGGTTGGAATTGGAGGAACCAAGCAGTGAGGTTCAGAGAGGGAAGGGAGCGATGAAACTGACCCGACTGATGGATCAAAAGATCTGGAACTAGGTCCAGATGCCAAGGTCACTCCAACAGAAATTGATGTAGAAAGGGGAACCAAACCTGTCGAGGCCAGTAAGGAGCAATGAGGATCAATGAGGCCTTCTGAGCGATAGCTTTCTGTATCACTTGAGAGATTAGTGGGAAGGGAGGAAATGCATACAGAAGTCCCGGGCCAAACTTGGACTAGAGCGTCTCTGCTGGGCTGGCCTGGTAAAGGAATAGGGTGAAATAATCTCTGCACTTGCTGTTTTGGGGAGTAGCAAAAAGGTCGCAGCAAGGCTGACCCCACTTGAGAAAAATTTCTCTCACAACAGAGTCTTTCAGAGACCACTCGTGAGGCATGAGGATAGCTCTGCTCAACTTGTCCGCGATTTGATTGGACTTCCCGGGGATGTGCGTTGCTATCAGAAACCGCTGAGAAGAAATCGCCCATTGCCACAGTCTGAGTGCTTCTCGACACAGGGGATAGGACCTGGTTCCACCTTGTTTGTTGATATACCACACTACAGACATATTGTCCATCTGGATTGCTATCGTTCCCAAGGGAAGAGAGTCTTGAAGGGCTTGCAACACTAAAAGCACTGCTCTCATCTCTAGAACATTTATGTGCAAGTGGCATTCGTCTGGTTGCCATGTGCCCTGGACAGTTCTGCCCTGATAATGCCCCCCCCACCCGATCAGGGAGGCGTCCGTTGTCAGAGTAGCAACCGGAGGGGAAGGAACAAAGGGTCTTCCCAAGAAGAGCTGAGGGGAAGACATCCACCACAGAAGCTGATCCCTGCATGTTTGCTTAATCATAATGGTGTGGGACATCGGAAGTTGCTGGTATGACCATTGTGTGAAGAGCATCCATTGAAGGATTCTCATGTGGAATCTGGCTAATGGAAGCAGAGGTATGGCAGCCGCCATAATCCCCAATACTTTCAGAACTAACCTGGCTTTGACTCTGTTGCTGCTGAAGAGGAGCGAGACCAGTTTGTGTATGTCTGTTATTCTCTGATCTGTTAGTCTCGCAGACATGTTGACTGTGTCTAGATTTGCGCCTATGAAGGTAATAGTACGACAAGGCGACAAAACAGACTTTTTGCAATTTATTGAAATGCCTAAGTTTTGACAAATGCGAAAGGTGTAGTCCCTGGCCATTAGAAGAAGATGCTTGGTGGGAGCTGTGAGGAGCCAGTCGTCCAAATATGGAAACACCTGGAATCCTTGACGTCTCAGGTAAGAAGCTACCACTGCCATGCATTTGGTAAACACCCGGGGGGCAGTGGTGAGACCAAAGGGCAGGGCCCTGAATTGAAAATGACTGGTTCCCAGCCTGAAGCGGAGGAATCTTCTGGAGCGTCTGTTCATTTTTATGTGATAGTACGCATCCCGAAGGTCTATAAAGCACATCCAGTTTTCCTTTCCCAATAGGGGAAGGATGGACTGTAGCGTGACCATCCGAAATCTTGTTTTCTTGACCGACCTGTTCAAGATACTGAGATCCAAAATTGGTCTCCAGTCCCCTGTTTTCTTTGGAACTAAAAAGAACCTGGAGTAGATTCCGGATCCTTGTTGGTCTGCTGGAACTGGCTGAATTGCTCTTTTTGCAAGCAGCTTTGAAATTTCCAAAGCTGCAAGATCCCTTTGAGCGGGTGGAACCTCTGGAAGGGATTTTTTTGATTGGTATGGAATGCGAATGAAGGGAATGGAATAGCCTTCGGAAATGATGGACTGTACCCACTTGTCTTGAGTTAGGGATAGCCAGGCTTCTGGGTACAGTGACAATCTTCCCCCGACTGCCTCCGAAGGTGGACAGTCGCGCAACACCTCAGGGATGCTGAAAGGGCTTATCGGAAAAGGTTTCTCGATTGCCCTGGTTCTGCGGACCCCCTCTGCCTCTGGGGTGACGTCTACCATTATTGTTCCCTCCTCTGCCTCTGGAGGGGAACCGACTCTGTGCGTCAGGCAAATTCCCTTGAGATTGTTTGCGGAACCACATTTTCCCACTTTTCTGGCCTTTGGGGTAAGGTCTAGAAGGAGTAGAAAAACGGACTCTGACGGCAGATAGAGTTTTGCCATCCGTCTCGTACCTAGTCAAGGTTTCTTTCACTTGAGGACCAAAAAGAGATGATCCATCAAATGGGGAATTAGTGAAAGACGTTTTAAAGGGGTCCGCAAAATTGCATAGTCGCATCCAGGCATGCCGGCGTAAGGCGACACCTGTCCCTGCGGCTCTACTCGCTCCATCAGCCGCATATGAAAGGAGGAGCATGGAGGAGTTAGCTATCGAATTCAGGGTAGTCAGCTGGGTGTTCATTTTGTCCTGAAAATCTGCAGCTGTAGGGTCCTTCAACATCTCACTCGCTTCCTTGATCAAGTCTCTCTGGAGACGGGTGAAATGGCATAGGTAGTTCAGCGAACGCATTGCAAAGGTCGCTGACGAAAACATCCGCTTCCCATACCTGTCCACAGACCTAGATTCTTTGTTAGGGGGATGGACAGGCACTGAAGGATCAGCTAGTTCCTTCTTGGTGGCAGCAGCTACCACCATAGCATCCACAGTAACACCTTTGGTCAGAAATTGTTTGTCAGTTGGTGCTGTTATAAATTTAGAAGGTCTCCTGGGGGTAGGGTCCACTGAGTCAGGAGCCGTCCAGGCTTTTGCCACCACCTGCATGAGGGGATCAAAGGGGGGGACACCCAGGAGGTGGAAGGGCGAGAGTCAACGCCTCAAGATACACAGATTCATCCTCCGAAGGGTTAAGGGCTGGCCAATTTCCCTCTGTTTCAGGATCTCTAGAATGTCCGCCAAGGAGACATCTTCAGAAGGGGAACGGGGAACCCTCGAATCCTCTAAATCTGTGTCAGAGGTGACAGACTCAGGTGAGTCTATGTGCTTCCTCTTACACTTTCTCTTCCTAGGGGCTCCCTGCCAATTCAGGGAGGCCTCGAAGAGGATGAGATCCCACAGGGGATTCTTGAGGAGCTGGCTCTCTGCGGTCTGGGATGAGGGAGTGAGTAGACATAACCTGAGGCACCGAAGAGGGAGGGGCGGACGGAGCTGACTGTGGAGTTGAACAAGGTTCCAACACACTCCGCATGACCTCGAACGCACCCCTGTCAGGCAGAGCCAGAGGTCCCCGCTCCGATAAGCTGAGAACCTCCCTCGGCACCGACAGAGATGGCTCCGAAGCCGATGTCGGAGCCGAACTCACCAGCGCCGAAGCACCGAGAGGGAGAGGGGGGTCTGACAAGGGTCCGATGCCACTCACCCCCTCGGAGCCAACAAGGGAAGTCCGGCGCCGAGATTCTTCAAAAGAAGAAATCGGAGCCGACGACGGAGCCGAAGACAAATGTATCGGCTCCGCCGCTACCACAGTCTCGGTTCCGAGACGCCCCGGCTCCGAGCTCAAAGGAGTCGGAGGAGGAATATTTAGAGGAATAAGTTGAGGCATCGACTGATGAGTCGGGCTCTGAAGCATTTGGGCCAGTGCCTCGGACTTCAGAGGTCGGCTCACTACCCTCTGGAGGTCATGACCCGAGAGCCTCGATGACCTGGAGGAGTGAGATCTGTGGCTCCGTTCAGACAGCAAGGGAGACGCTGGAGCTGAATGAACGGAGCCAAGGGATGGTGACCTCGACCTCTTACTAGATGTCGGCTCTGATGGTCTGATCGGAGCCGACCCAGGAATCTCCAATACCTCGGCTCCGGCCGGAGCCGAGGGAACCACAGAAACTGTAGTCAAAGACTCATCGGCTCCAGCCGGAGCCGATGTAGCAGTAGGCTTCGAAGACTTAGGCCTCGACTCAGAAACTGGAGTCGAGGTCTTAGAAGCCTTGGAAGGTTTCCCCGAAGGAGCAGTTAGGGAACCTTCAGGCTTGAGCAAACCCCTTAGGATGAGTTTGTTCTTTCTTTCCTGCAGGACTCTGGGGCTGAAGCCATGGCATACAGCACAAGAGTCCTGCAGGTGTAAAGGTCCCAGGCAGTACACACAAGAAGTGTGATCGTCTGTCAGAGACATTTTCTGACAGCACGAGTCACACTTCTTGAAGCCTGAGACCTTTGAATCCTTGGACATTATCAAGGAACCGAAAGTGTAACCACCACACAGAACACACCCACACCGATTACACTATAAGAAAGTTAAACTAAATTAAACTAATAAAAATTAGTTAGTTAGTTTAGGTATTTAAATATCCCTACCAAAACACAAACACTCCACTTAGGGATAGCAGGGCCCGAAGGCCTAAGGGAAGAACTTATAAGTTCTTGAGGGAAAAAAACGGAATAATGGAAGAAGGGGATAAATTCCACTAAACTAAGGGAAATATGAGAAACTAAGTTAAGAAAGGGGATTTAAACTAGTTCAAATAGACTGATTTAATAAACTGACCTGAGCTGGTAGAAAAACAACACCTCGATCGCTGTAGCAGCAAACGAGATCTGAGGTAATTCACGCCTAGCATTGTGGGATATAAGGGGGGCCTCGAGCCGGTGGAACCAACTCTCGAGCTTTAGAGTGGCCGAGTCGGAGCCGAGGTCGGCTCCGAACCCATCCAGCAAGAATGAAGGCAAGATAGACAACTTAACATCTTGGCATCTGTGTTATCCTATGTCACCATTCATCATGCTTGGGTCATAGGATCCAACATCGGATCTGAGCCGGCAACTTAGACAGATCCTAGGCTCAAGCTACTCCCACTCAGATAATCCCTTGCTGCCTCTAACCCCTGAGAGTGAGTTTGCCCTAGAGCTAGAAAACAACTAAGAAAGACCTTATCCACCAGACCAGACATCTCTACTTCCTCTACCCACAGGACAGGGGAACGAGGGAAGGATCATGATGAATGGTGACACAGGATAACAAAGTTGCCAAGATATGGTAGTACACAACTCTTTATCTGATATTATCCATGTCATTATTCCTCACGCTTGGGTCAAAGACCCCATCTACCATAAAACTCTGGGTGGCCTCATGGAAGGACATGCCTTAGAACTGAGGAGCCAAGGGAAGCCCTGTTCCTGGAGACTATGTCAAGCTTATAATGAGTAACAACAGTTTGAGGAGTAGACTAGGTGGCTGATGCACAAATGTAATCTATGTAATGGTGAGCGAAATAGATGGCTGAAGTAGCAACAGATCTGGCGGAATGAGCTCTAACTGGTCCTGGTAAAGACAAACCTTTAGAGAAACAAACCATGAAAACACATTTTTAAATCCAATGAGATATAGTAATCTTAGATACTGTCCGACCCTTTCTGTTAATAGGAAAGGTCACAAAAAGCTGGTCATATCTGTGGAACCTCTTGGTCCTCTCCAAGTAGAAGCATAATTGTCCATGAACGTCAAGTGTGTGCAGCAAATATTCACCTTTACCGGAGAAGTTTGGGAAGAAAACTGGCAACTGAATGAACTGATTCAAATTTGCCTCGGTACCTACTTTTTGGCATGAAGGAGAGGTTGGTCCAGAGACCCACTCTATCTTTATGGAACACCATATATGGAGGCTTTATAGAAAGAGCCTGCAACTCAGAAACTCATCTTGCTGATGTTACTGCTACCAGAAAGGCAGTGCTCCAAGATAAAAATGTCATATGTAGCAGCAGACTTGAAGAGACTCTGTGTAAGAGATAGCAGCACGAAGGAATGGTCCTTGGGGGAGAAGGGTCTTTGACCAAAGGCCTAAGCAGGAAAACGCCTTTCAGAAAGGCTTTACAAAGGTGAGAAGAAAAGGTAGGCTCCTCGCAAACATTGAAATTAGAAATGGCCGACAACTGCAGCTAGACAGTGGACAAACTAGCAACATGCTTAAAGAGAGAAGATAAGAATGATGAGATATCTGGAATGGAAGCTGAAGAAGGATCCAGATTATGCTGTTTGGCCCAAATAAAAAAAACTTTTCCATTTACTAGCGTAGACCTTTCTGGCAGAGGCCTTCTGAGAGGCCAAAATAATGTCTCTGACAGGTGATACAAGCCTGGGCGGGTTTAGTACTATGGGAAGTAAAAAAAACAAGCGGTCAAAGAATCTGAAGGTTTAGGATTGGAAGATGTGAGGGGTGAAAAATCAGATCCAGAATGGGATCTTGTACCCAAGGAGGGCACCTCAAGTGAGACTGTAGAAGGGGGAACCACACCTACTGCGGCCAAAAGGGCGTGATAAGGATCAAGGTGGTGGCCCTGAGGCGTCAAGCTTTCTGAAGCACCCCAGAAATAAGAGGTGTAGGAGTGTAGGTATGAAGGAGACCCACAGACCAATTGGGAATTACAGCATCCCTGGAGGACTCTCTGGCTGGGGGATCAGGGCAAAATATTGGCCGCATCTGGGATTGTGAGGGGACGCAAACAGATCACAGCTTGGATGACCCCAGCGAAGGAAAATGTCCCTCGCCACTGAGGGATTCAGGGATCACTCTTGAGGACTCAGAACGGCCCTGCTGATTTTGTCTGCTAACACACTGGACTCCCTGGGAATGTGCGTTGCAAGAAGAAAGCACCCCAAGAACATCACCTATTCCCAAACCCTCATAGCCTCACAACAAAGTAGATAAGAGCATGCGCCCCCTTGTATGTTGGTCTACCACACAACAGCCGTGTTGTCCGTGTGAACTGCAATGCTACCCAGACGGAGGCAGTCCTGAAAGGCTGGCAATGCAAGAAGAACTGATCTCATCTCCAGTACATTTATGTGGAGTTTGGTCTCTGCGGGAGGCCACATACCCTGGGATGCCTTTCCTTGGAAATGCTCCACCCCCACCCCAACAGGGAAGCATCTGTAGCCACCATGGCCTTGAGGGGAGGAAGAGAAAATGGTCTGCCTGTGAGAAAATTGGAAGACTGAATCCACCAGTGGTGATGACACCTGCACACTGGGGTGAGGTGAATAGGAGTGGTCTTTGGATGAAAAAGAGAAGACCACTGAAATGCCAGATTCCACTGCAGACTCCTCATGTACAACCTGGCTAATGGCACCAGACAGATTGCTGCCACCATGGACCCTAAGGCCCTGAGAATGAAGCAGACCTGAGGACTTGACAGATCTAGGAGGTATTGCACATGAGATCTTAGTAGATGAACATGCCCGAGAGGTAATGCCGCAATCTCTGAGACTGTGTTCAACTGAATGCCGATAAACTCCAATTTTTGGGACAGCATCAAATTCTATTTGGGTAGATTCACAGTGGTTCCTAACTGGTCGAATAGGCAAAGCATGTACTGAGAGGCTGTGACCAGCTGATGCTTGGTGGGAGCTGTGAGGAGCAAATTGTACCGAAACACCTTGAATCCCTGCAGTCTCAGATGAGATGCCACCACTGCCATGCACTTGGTGAACATCCAGGGGACTATGGTGAGACCCAGGGGCAGTGTCCTGAACTGGTAATGACTGGCCCCTAAGTGAAATCGGAGATGTCTCCTGGATGGCCTGTCTATTTTTATATGATAGTACGCATCCTGGGGATCCAGTGATCACATCCAATCATCCTTGTGTACAACAGGCAAGATGGACTGGTCAGTAACCATCCAGAACTTCAACTTCCTGATGGAGAGATTTAACTCACTTAGGTCCAGAATTGGACTTGGATCCCCAGTCTTCTTTGGCACCAAAAAGAACTGAGAATAAGTTCCAGATTCTCATTCTCCTGGGGGGACCTATTGGATGTCTCTCTTCTGAACAGACTTGAGCACTTCTTGTTGAGCTAACTCTCTCTGATACAGTGGCGCATTGAGGAGGTGCTTCCTGATTGGAGGAAGGTGCTGGGAAAAGGGAATGAAACAGCCCCTGGAAATAATGTTCAGCATCCAGCAATCTCTTGTAAAGCTTGCCCAGGCCAAAGAGTGCAGTGACAAATGACCCCTGACAGCTTCCAGGACAGGACAGTCAGGCAGCACTGAGAGAACTTCTCAGAGAAGGGTTCTCTGGAGCCCTGATTTTGCAGACTCCCTCTGCTTCTGGGGCAGCGTCTGCCATTGAACCCACTCCCCTGACCTCTAGAAGAGGACTTATCCTAAGTGTCCTGAAAGGCTGACTGTGACTTTTGAAACCGTAATTTTCTAGTCCCTCATTTTGTCTTGGAAAAGGACCACTGAGGGGTAGAACATTTGATTCCCACAGCTGACAACAAGATCTTGCCTTCCTGCTTACTGCACGTGAGTGTACCTTTTTACTGAAGGACCAAAGAGAGTAGATCCACAGGGGGCACTGTGAAGGATGCCTTAAAGGACTCCACAAACCTGCAAAGTAACAGCCAGGGGTGACAGGGAATAGCATTGCAAGTACAGGCTTGCTTGACAGACACCTTCTGCAGTGTTGGAAATGAGCATCACTGAGGAATTTAACAGGGATGTCACAGTAAATATCTTAGGGAACACCTTACTGAAGTCCCCAGCAGGCAACAAATCAGAAAGAGAAGTAGTGAGCTGCTTGACCAAATCCCTCTGGAGGAGGGTGAAGTGTGCCAAGTAATTAATCACCTGCAGATCAAAGGTAGCTGAGGCGAAGAACCGCTTTCCATGTCTGTCAATTGCCCCTGATTCTCGATTGGGAGGATGGGCAGACGTACTCTGCTCTGCCTACTCTTTTTGGTGGCGGCAGCTACAACAGCAGCATCGACTGGTACCCTTTTGACCAAAATTACCTATCTTTGGGAGGGCTGAAAAATTTGTCTGCTCCTTTTGGAACTGGCTCCAGAGTATCTGGCTCCTCTTATGTCTTGCTAGCAATATGATCTACCAGTTCACCAGCAGGAGGGGAAAACCAGGTCGTAGATGGTCCCATCCTGAATGCCTTCAGAAATATGGACTCCTAAGTGGATGGGAGCTGGTGAGACCATTCACCCTTCAATTTAAGGTTCTCCAAGATGTCCTGAAAGGAGACACTGTCGTGCGGAGACCTGGGGGACTCATCCCCTTCATTGAGGTCCACATCCTTGGTGATGGACTCAGACAGGGAGTCCACGTGCCTCCTTTTGCACAATCTCTTCTGAGGCACCTCCTCAGATGGGGGCTTGGGGGAGGACTCAGAAGAGTGGGGAGCCCTAAGTAGGGCAACCCCCTCCTGAAGGCAGGATTGGGAGGACTGACCAGGAGCAGGATGAGGAAGGTCCACTCTCAGGGGCTGGTAAGGATCCTGGGCTGCTGAAGAGGCAGCTCTGACAGAGGAGAAAGTCCGTTCTACTACCTGAAAGGTTAAAGGGCTAGACAATGCCCCTCCCCCACTCCTGGTGGACAAGTCTACCTGAGAAGAGGGAATGAAGTATGCCACCGCCTATGGGCCCCCAGACAATACCAGCCCTCAGCTGTCGAGAGCCAAAGCACTGAGAAGCAGTGACTGGTCCAAAAAGATGGGACCGGAAGCCTCCCCCAAGGACTCCAGAGTGACTGGTCAGGCCTGAGACCCCATCTGCTCTGTTGGAGGAAGAGCAGAACTGGTCAGGGACTCAGATGGAGTAGAGACAAAATGGGCTCTAAGCATCTCTATTGCTTCCTCACTGAACCCCAGGGCCTGGAAGTCCAAAACCCTCTGAGTTGGATAAGAAGACACCAGCAGTCACAAATCATAGGTCCCACAAGTCCAACCCCAGTTCTAAGGCAAGCCTTATCTGCAAGGCCATGGAGCGTATTATCATGGAACTTATAAACAAAGACATTGGCAACCTTCAAACACTGGACCCCACCCAGTTTGGGTTTGTGAAGGGCCGATCTTGTCTCCTGAACCTGATTGACTTCTTTGAATCAGTCTCCAGAGCCATGGACAAGGGTAAGGTGGTCCACACAGCCTATCTAGACCTTGCCAAGGCCTTTGACACCATCCCCCACTCTGGAATCATAGATAAACTTACTAAGTTGGGCATTAATCCCTATGTCACCCAATGGGTTGCTAAATGGCTTAATGATAGAACACACACTGTAAAAGTAGCAGACTCCAAATCCAGCTCCAGACAAGTGACAAGTGGAGTACCTCAGGGTTCAGTCCTGGGGCCGCTCTTGTTTGGCATCTACTTCTCTGAAGTACAGGTCAACACTAAGGGACTCTGGCTAACAAAGTTTGCAGATGACTGCAAACTGGGAGCCATTATTGAATCCCCAAATGATGTGGATACTCTACAAAAGGGCCTTACAGAAACAGATGCTTGGTGCCAGAGCCATGGGCTCAAGCTCAATGCCAAGAAATGTATTGTTATCCCCTTTGGGAAAAAACCTGTAACCATGAATTACCATATAGGTGGCAGTACACTAAACACAGAAAGTGTGATAAGAGACTTAGGGACACAGGTAGACAGTGGTCTCACCTTCGATAAAGTACAGTTTTGTACCTACCATAAATGTAGATGTTCGAAGATCCACATTGCTGCAGTCCTTACACTTGGGTAGTCCACTGTCCTCGGTCGGCCCGAATATCAAAGAATTAGGCTGACGTCGGTCAAGGCGCTTAAGACTGACATCAGGACGTCAGGGTATAAATGCGCATGACCGACGTCATATCCTCAGTCTTTTCTTGGCCCAGATGTCAGAAGACCCTAAACAGAAAGGTCAAAAAAACAAAATACAACAAAAAACAACCAACCACCCCTGTACTAAGCATATGTACAATATATACAATATTTACAATATGTACAACCCAAACCACACAACCGCCTCTAACTACAGAGGGGAAGGAGGGAGGGTAAATTGGACTGCAGCAATGTGGATCTTTGAACATCTACATTTATGGTAGGTACAAAACTGTACTATGTTCTTCATCTCACATTGCTGCAGTCCTTACACTTGGGTAGAATCCCAAAGCAGAGATAAGGGAGGATGGCAAAACTATAAAGCAGTAGGAGCTGCCAAAATGCCCTGTAAAATTGCAGTGGCAAAACCAGCCCTTGATTTAGAGTAAAGTGGAAGGTGATAATGCTTAGAGAAAGTATGCACTGAACTCCAAGTAGCTGCCTCCAAAATATCTTTAGTTGCCACCCCCCTTAAAAAAGCTGTGGAAGTGGCAGTAGCCCTAGTGGAATGAGGCCTAATCCCAGCTGGAACCTCCTTGCCATGATGGGAATAACAGAAAGCAATACAAAACCCAATCCACTTAGAAATAGTTTGTTTTGACATAGGCTTGCCCTGAGAACCCAAAGCAAAAGAAACAAACAACTGCTGAGACTGCCTGAACCCTTTAGTTCTGTTCAAATAATATCTCAACTGCCTGTGTATATCCAAAGTGTGCAAAATCTTTTCCCCTTTATTTTGGGGGTTTGCATAAAAAGTAGGCAAATGAATAGTTTGGTTTAAAGCCACACTAGAAACCACTTTAGGCATAAAGGAAGGATTAGTACGCAAAGATACCCTATCCTTATGGAAAATCAAGAAAGGCTCAACTGCCATAAGGGCCTGTAATTCAGAAACCCTTCTTGCAGAGGTAATGGCCAACAAAAAAGCAGTCTTCCATGATAAATATTTCAACTCAGCAGTAGCTGCAGGCTCAAAAGGTTGTAGAGTGAGTTTCTCCAACACAAAATTGAGATCCCAAGCAGGAGTCGGAGCTCTCCGTGGGGGTCTTATATTCTTTGCCCCTCTAAGGAATTGCTTAAACAAGGGATGAGAAAACAATGGTGGTTCACAGTCATAGTGAGCAGAAATTGCTGCAGCATGAATCTTAATAGAAGAGAAGGACAAACCTTTGTCCAGTAACTCAGTAAGATATTGAAGAGCCACACTTAAATTAGGCTTAGAAACATCAAATTCCTTTGCTGCACTCCAAAATAAAAATCTCTTCCATTTATCTGCGTACACTTTCCTTGTACTAGGCCTTCTGGCCTCCAAAATAACATTCAAAACTTGCTGTGGCAGCTGAGACCCTCCAGGGTTTAAAACAGAATATGCCAGGCTGTCAGGTGAAGAGAGTGAAGTTTGACATTGAGTAAATGACTGTTCTCCTGAGACAGCAGGTGTGGAATCCAAGGCAAAGGCCATGGAGGCTCCCGTACCAGACTTCTCAGTAATGGGTACCAGTGCTGTCGAGGCCAATCTGGAGCTATTAAAATCATCTTTGGCTTGTCCTGTCTGACCTTCAGGAGTACCTTTGGGAGGAGAGGCAGAGGTGGAAAGGCATACACATGAAGATTGTTCCAGCTGAATGAAAGAGCATCCACTTTCCAAGCTGTGGGATGAAACCTTTTGTGCAAAACTTTGGCAGCTGGTAGTTTAGTGGAGAAGCGTACAGATCTATGTCTGGAGTTCCCCAGGACACTGTCAATTTCTGAAATACATGAGGATCTAATTTCCACTCATGGGGATCCATAATCTGCCTGCTCAACACATCTGCTAAGGAGTTCTGTGCTCCCGGCAGAAACCTTGCCTGAAGATTTAGTTGTAAACTGAGAGCAGTCTCCCACAAAATC
Organism: Protopterus annectens; assembly: GCF_019279795.1. Taxonomy (NCBI): domain Eukaryota; kingdom Metazoa; phylum Chordata; order Ceratodontiformes; family Protopteridae; genus Protopterus; species Protopterus annectens. The sequence continues at coordinate 238,835,954 of NC_056751.1, forward strand.
ATTGCTTGTCTGCATAGAGGATAAGAATGTGTCCCCCCTTGCTTGTTGATGTACCACATGACAGTTGTGTTGTCTGTTAGAATCAACACCTGCCCTGGAAGAAGTAAATCCTTGAAAGCTATTAATGCAAATTGGACTGCTAACATCTCCTTCAAGTTGATATGTAGATGTTGAAGTCTGGCAGGCCACGTGTCTTGTATCCACTTTCCATTTAGATGAGCTCCCCAAGCTTTGTCTGAGGCATCTGTCGTTAGAATCTGACTCGCCTCTGGCCGGGTCACAGAGAGTCCCTTGTTTAGGTGACATTCCTGAGCCCACCACAAAAATTCCTTTTGAATGCAAGGTATTATTTGAATGACAGTGTCCAAATCTTGGCAGTGCTGTGCCCATACATTTTTGAGATACCATTGCAGCTTCCTCATATGCAGTTTGGCATTGGGAAGCACCAGAATACAAGATGCCATGAACCCCAAGGCTTGAAGGACTGTCCTTGCAGTCAGCCTGGACTGATGAGACAATTGATGGAAGTAAAGAGAAAGATTCTTTTGTTTGTCCGGGGTCAAAAAAGCCATCTGGGATGCTGTATTCAGTCTCACACCCAGAAAGCACATGTCCTGAGAGGGTACTAGACTGGACTTTATTTCGTTCACAGAATACCCCAGGCATCTTAGCACTGCTATCACATATTGCAAATGATGAAGAAGTTCGTCCTTTCCTTGGGCCAGAATCAGGCAATCGTCCAAATAAGGATAGATCTGAATTCCTCTTAGCCTGAAGAAAGCTATCACTGGAGCCAGAACCTTCGTGAACACTCTGGGCAGTAGATAAGCCAAAGGGCAATGCAGAGAACTGATAATGTGAAGTCCCAGCTCGAAAACGCAGATACTTCCTGCAACTTAGCCTGATAGGAACATGAAGGTAAGCCTCCTTGAGATCCAAAGTCACCATCCAGTGATCCTTGCCCAGCAGAGGTAAAAGCTGTTGTAACGTCAACATTTTGAACTTGGGAATGTCCAGATAAGTGTTGAGGATAGATAAATCCAAAATTGGTCTCCACGTGTTCCCCTTCTTTGGCACTAGGAACAGGCGAGAATAAAATCCTAGGCCCACTTCTGGTAGAGGGACCGGTTGTATGGCCCCTATTTGGAGCAGCAGAGAAATTTGCTTGCGAGCCTCTAGTCTTTGCTGAGGAGGAATGTCCGGCATGCCTTTGAAAGGAGGCAAGGTATGGAAATAAAACCTGTAACCTTGGTGTATGATATCCAATACCCATCTGTCCTGGGTAATCAAACTCCAATTTTCTCTGAAGAGTGCCAACCTTCCTCCCAAAGGTGCTGCCAGACAAGAAGGATCTGGCAGCTGAAAAGGTAGGTCATTGGGCCTGTTTACGAAAGGACTGGCCCCTGCCCTCACCTGAAGATTGTGCAGGAGAACTCCCTGTTCTAGGCCTGAAGGAGCTCTGAGCTCTGCCCCTACCACGTCTAGATCTACCCCTAGACTGTGACTCATAAGAAGGGTATGTCCACCCCTTAGCAGGCCAATTCCTACTAAACTTGGAGGCTGGACTTGCAAAAATCTTTAACAGTCTGCATAGACTTAGCCTTGTCTTCCATTTTCTTCAAGACTGACTCAACAGGTGAACCAAACAACACATCAGACTGTAAAGGAGCATCCAAAATCCTTGTCTTAACATGTTCAGATAAATTCTGATCCCTCAACCAGGCGTGCCTGCGAAGAACTGACCCAGTGGCAGCCACCCTAGACGAGGCCTGTACAGCATCAAAACCACATTGTAAAGAATGCTTACCCACCTGTTCAGAGACATGTACTAAATCTTGTAATTCCTTACACTCAATGCCTTCCGCCAGAGCATCTACCTTAGACTTCAGTTGAGAAAGTAGATAGTTCTGATATTTCAACATGTGGAACTGGCAATTCAAAGCCCTCACAGCCAAGGTGGAAGAAGTATAGACTTTCTTTCCCCATCTATCCAAAGCTCTGGCCTCTTTATCTGGAGGAACCGGATTTTTTACAACAGAGGCCTTGACACCCTTAGGTCCCTGACTAACAGTGTCTGGGTCCGCCCTAGGACTCTTATAAAGATATTTATGAGCCTCAGGCACCCTATAATACCTATCCGGTTTAACAGGAGCAGGAGGCAAAGAATCAGGATTAAGTGAAGCCTCCGCAAACACATCTTCCACAACATCCAGAACAGGAGGTATAGCCAAAGGCCTATGCTGGGGTAAAAGCAAAAACTCCCTAAGCCTTTTCCTGGAATCAGAGAAGTCCTGACCTTCCCACTTAAAATGTTCCCTCATGGAATGAAGAGTCTCTGAAAAAGAAAAATCCTCTGGAGGAGAAGCAGAAGGGGTTGAATCGTCTGCATCAGAATCAGAATAAGGAGAATATTCCTGCAAGTCTTCAGCCGAAGACTCTGAAACATCTGAAGGCTGCTCAAAACTCCCCAACTCTGGTTCCACCCTAGGCCTCTTATCTGGAGGGGGCAAAGAACCTCTAATCAAAGTAATTAAATCTTCTGCCATTTTAAGCATGTGCTTCTTGGGCACAGAACCAGAAGAACTAGGAGTAACACCAACAGAAGCTAAACCTGGCCTGCCTCTGGGAGAAGCCTTAGAAACAGAAGGAGAGGGCCTAACCACCTTAGGAAGGGAGGGGAGTACAGTAACCTGAGAAGCCCCTTCAGCCTGACCTGCCTCCTGGGAGGCCACATCCTGCAATAACAAAGTCTCCCCCTGAGACTCCAGAGAAGCCTCCGTGAACCACGGTTCCACTGACGCTCTAAAGAACCGGCGTCCGACGGATGACTCTTCTTGTCTGGGTTTAGCTGCCTTGTCTTTGCGCTTCTTGAAGAAGCGGGCGCCGGAGCGTCCGACGGCATCTTATAATTGCACCGCTTCCCAAAGACTAACCTGGCACAATCTAGCCTTCGCAATAGTGCGCTTATTGAACCTAGCACAAAAGCGACACCCTACAACGTCGTGCTCAGGCCCCAAACAAGGAATACACAAAGTATGATAATCTCTATGCGGTATCTGCTTCCCACAAGAAATACAGTTATTCACTTTTTCTGACATCCGGTAAACCACTGAGGCAAGAAAAAACTTAAATATTCCCCAACGGGGTACTTAGCCAACTTTGACTCGGTCTGAAACTCCGAATTCGAAAAATTTCAGAACGCCGAATGGCACTTGCAACGCTGCTTCTGCATCGGACCATGCGGCAAAAAAGACTGAGGATATGACGTCGGTCATGCGCATTTATACCCTGACGTCCTGATGTCAGTCTTAAGCGCCTTGACCGACGTCAGCCTAATACTTTAATATTCGGGCCGACCGAGGACAGCGGACTACCCAAGTGTAAGGACTGCAGCAATGTGAGATGAAGAACATCCACATCGCCACAACAGTCAGGAAATCCTTCTATGTGGCACACCTCATCACGAAGGGCTTTTCATCCAGAAAAAAGGAGGTCATTGTCCCACTGTACTCATCCCTCATTAGACCCATTATAGAATACAATGCCCCATTTGGTATGTACCTCTCAAGACATCTGCAACAACTGGAAAGGCCTCAGAAATACCTCACTAAAAGAATCACAGGCCTAAAGCAGATGCCCTATGCTGACCGCCTTAAAAAACTCCAGCTATACTCTGTCGCATATCGTCTACTCAGAGGCGATCTCTGCTTAACATACAAGGCCATGTCAAACCCAGAGCTGTTGGACATGCTACACTTAAAGAAATCCCAATCCCTCAGAGCTACACGCTCCAGGGATCTAAACCTTGTCATCACAATAAACAAAACATGTTGGAGGGATAGGTTCCTGACCCAGAGACTCCCCAGACTCTGGAATAGATTGCCCATACATGTCAAGCAGAGTGCCTCTTTGGACCTCTTCAAGAGGAACCTTGACGATTGGATGGGAGAAAGGAAATTCACCCCAGGGATCACGTCAGTCGCCCTGCTAGACAGGGGTCCAGGAAAGTAAATAATGTGGGAAGAAATATTCAGGGAATTGTTATGGCTAGGCTTGTATAGGCCCTAGGGCTGATAGCCTAGTACTAACCTATGAACCTATGAACCTATAAGAGAGCGGAGAAGCAGGGGAAGGGACCCTGGCCATATGGGCAGGGGATGCCAGCAGCCCCAACTCAATTTGAGCTTTTAGGAAGGACCTCATCATTCCATCCATGCTGGAAGGGAGCAAGCTCCTGGAAGACCTAGAACGGGCAGATGACCTAGCCGCTGACACATGCCTAGACCCAGAGGATCTCCTACATCTCTCAGGAGATTGGCTTCTAGCCTGGGAGCTGTAAAGAGCTGTTCCAGGACAAAACCAGAAGGGGAGTCCTCAAGAACAATGGTGGGATTGACAAGGATCCCAGATCTGCCCGCCTCAAACCAGAGGACAACTGAGGAGCCAAGTGAATAGAACCAGAATGTCTTGGATCCAAGGAGTTCAGATACGTGAAAGGTCTATACTTTGTCAAATCCAAAGGCCTCGATCTGGAGACCTTGAAGCCATGAGTCAACTCCCTAGACCTCGGATATGAAGGCCTTGAAGCAGAGGCCTTAGAACTGGGGTTGGACTTGTGGGACCTATGATTTGTGACTGCTGGTGTCAGACCCGAGGATCCAGGATTCAACAGCCTAAGCTTTTTGGAAGAAGACCAGGAACAGAGAGAGGCTTCCTCTTGTGGTCAGAGGGGGCTGGCTTAGCCAGAGACTAGGCCAGCAGACCCCACGTTTCAAGCCTTTTAATAACTTGTTATGGTGATCGACCAAAGTCTGGGGGTTGAATGTGGCATAACTGTTGCATTCAAACTCCAGGTGGTCATCACCCAAACAATACAGGCACTCCTCGTTTGATTTGGGCATGGGCAACTTCCGACCGCATGAGGAGCACCTCTTGAAACCAGATAGCTTCTCAGACAGTTCAAGACCAGAACCTAAATGGCATACAAAAAATGAAACCAGGAAGCCAAAAGCAAAGTCTAAAACCAGTAAAGGACAACTTCTGGCAGAAATAACCATTACTAGTAAATAGCACTACTAAACTAGAAAAGGTTACAACACAAAAAACTATGAAACACCCACTAAAATGGATATATATATATATATATATATATATATATATATATACATACATACATACATATATATAGATATATATATACACACACACACACACACAAGTTTTGTCCCCAAAAAGCTAACTGATGGGAAAGGCTACAAATGGGAGGGGAGGGAACACTACTATGCTTAAACTGCAGGAAATAGCCAAGAAACTATGTAAGTGTAAGAATATACAAAAAAATACATCATATAAATAAGAAAAAAAAAGCACATATCCCTTAAGGAGACACGAGCCCAGGAAATCACATCTGAAGTTGGAGAGTGGCAAATGAGATTGGGGGGGGGGGTTTAGAGGGAAGCAACTGATTACCGGAGTGGGGGGAGCTCAAGCCTAGGATCTGTCTGATAAGTTGCCTGCTCGGATCAGATATCGGATCCTACGACCTATGCGTGACGAATAGTGAGATGGATAACATCAGATGTCACTATTTTCTTTTGATTACCAACTTTTTTCCCTAGGAGACTAGCAGTCTGCAGGTGCAGGCACAATTAATTATGAGAGAACACTGCGCACTGAATGAAATGTATGAGGTACAGTGTGTGACTGATATCTGTCAGTGTGACTTGCATTATTTGCAAGCAGTTCAGTAAAAATAAATGAAGTCTGAAATGTGGAAATTGAAAGAGTTATACAGATAGTTGCCTCCCAAATAGCCTTAAAACTTTAATGCATTTAATATAACAGTGCTTAATTTAATGTATTTAAAGGTAGCCAGTGCACTTTTTCTTATGCCTAAAGGTTAATGCTTACCAAAAAGCATGCAAGCTGTTTTTCATCATCTCAGAGGAGAATACAGAAAAAAAGCAACAGAAGGCAATCAAAGTAAGTTGTAATGCATGCTCTGACATTTGCTTTAGCATGGCAGCCCTAAATATTAGAATAGGTGATGCTTGAATGTGCAGCCAAACATCTGGGGCAACTGCGCTTATCTGGAGGGGTAAACATCAGTTTCTGAAAATGTACACAATTTTGTGAGTTTTCTACAGGTTAAAAGGTGAAGGGGAGTTGTGAAAATTAAGTTGTTTGTTTGAATGTTTTCATTGATGCAAAAAGTCTTGGAGGACTTGGCATAGGTTCAAATGGTCAGAAGTAGTAGTAAACAGATAAGAGAGTAACCTGGAAAGCATTAGTGTGTGCAAGCAGGCTAAAGTTGGAAATATACTTTCAAAAGGATTGTGATGTATACTAGCGTTAGATGCTATAATACATGTACACTATGTACAATAGCTTTCTTAACATCATGCCTGCTATGTCCATATTACCATGGAATGCAAATGCCCTTAAAGGTATAAGCAAAAAGCAAAGAATATTGAATTATATTAAGAGATATGGAGTGCAAATAGCTATGTTGAAAAAGACACATTTAGATAGAAATGAGCATTTGAATATGACGAGGATTTCAAGATGGACATTCAGCCCAATATCAAAGTCAAAGGAAATGGGGAATGATAGTCATACTGATTACAAAGGGGGGCTCCAATAGCTATAGAAGAGGAAAAACGACAATAATTGTAATTGTTGATCTGTGGTGAGGGGCTATTGGCAACATAGAAGGACTATGGTAACATGTATTTATGTTCCATCAAAACTGCTACTATGTGGCTTAAATAATTTTCAGGAGAAATAATCAGTTTACAGTAGCAAAATTATAGTCATGTAAGTAAACATATCACAATAGTAGATTTTTGAATGATCACTGATGCAGTAGCCTAAGCCACATGAGTTATGTCCTGCCAAGTACATCACAGCCACCCAGCTTCCAAAGCTTCAGGGCACTTTCCATGCATCCAGTGTGTTAACTCAAGCTGAGAAAACTAGAAGACATCTTTGAGAGTAAAAAGGCACAAATTCCCAATTGGAAAACATCCCTCCTTAGCCTCTACAAATTATATCCCTAGTGAAAACCTCCAAAGCCAATGAAGAATCAAAACTAGCCTCTGAAAATAAGGCTAAACACAAAAGCCTTTTCAGTTACGTCAGGAACCTCCATGGCAAGCCCAGGTTTGTTCCGAATTAGTTCTTAACGGTACCACTTACACTGATCCTGTTGAATTGGCCAATGTGGTAGCAGATAGGTTCAAAGCAAACTTCACCCACCCCCTAAGGCCCATTCAGCATCCCTGATACTTGTCCCGCACCTCACATCTCCGTAGATCAAGTGTTAAAGGCTGTATATCCAAGGAAAAGTGCACAGCTTCCATGAGACCTGATAGCATCCCAGGCTGTATTCTGCACCATCTCCAGCAAGAACTAGCCTTGCCATTGAGCACCTTATTCAACCACAGCCTAAGTACAGGCTTCATTCCAGCAGAGTGGAGAACTGCCTTTGTCATCCCTTTGCACAAAAGGCAGTGCCACTACTGACCCTGGAAACTATTGCCCCATTTGCTTGACAAGTCTGATCTGTAAGGCCATGGAGCATATTATTATGGACCTAATAAACAAGGACACAGACAATTTCCAAGCACTTGATCCCACCCAGTTTGCAATCGTCAAGGGCAGAACTTGCCTGTTGAATCTGGCTGAATTTTTTGAGACTGTCACCAAGGCAATGGATGAGGGAAAGTCAGTACATACAGCTTACCTTGACTTGGCCAAAAGCTTTGACACAATCCCACACACTGGGGCATCATCAAAAAACTAACTCAGCTTGGCATACTCCTCTCTCATTAGGCCAGTAATTGAGTACAACAACCTACTTGGTATGTACCTCTCCAAACACCTGCACCAACTGGAAAGGCCACAGAAATACCTCACAAAGAGAATCCATGGCCTCAAACACCTGTCCTATGTGGACAGGCTCAAATCACTATCACTGTACTCGGTATCATACAGATTGCTCAGAGGCGATCTGTCTTTCGCCTACAAGGCAATCTCAGACCCTGCTCTACTACAGATGCTCCATATCTGTAAGTGTAACTCCACACCCATTATCTAATCGAAAGGCCTAAATCTAATATGCGACATTAACAAAACTTGAGAGACAGATTTGCCTCTCAGAGGCTGCCCAGTCTCTGGAACAGACTCCCATACACGTCAAACAAAATACGTTGCTGACCCTCTTCAAGCACAACCACAAATTTATCCCAGGTTTCCACCTGTGTCCCTCAATGACAGGGGAAACTGGTGCTGACTGAGGTTTCAGTTTTGAGGATAAACTCTTGGCTAGGCTTGTAAGAGCACCAGGGTCATTAACCTAGTAATCTCCTATGAGTGCCAAAGCCCTTCAGAGGTTTCATACCAACTGAGAAGGGGTGGCCAAGCTCTGAGAGGGCACTGCTAGGAACAACAAAACAAATGTCCACATCTTTGCACTGAAAAAAACAATGAAAATCAAAGGGGCAGGAGGGAGCAGCTACTGTAGCAGTGATCATCTGAACAGCTAAAGTTATGGTATGTTTACTTACATAACTGTAGTATGTTCATCACACTGATTACTGCTGCAGTAACTTAAGCTATAAGGGTAGAATACCATAGCTTAGAAGAAATAGGAGGTGGAAGAGAAAAGGTCCAAGAGCCACAATAGAATGGTACATGGCATATCTTATAAAAAGGACACAAATATTAAAATTATGTTAGAAAAACCTAAGTATGATGAATTGTGTAGAAAAATAAGTGTGGGCATTGCCCACAATGTAAATACATATTAGAGCAGAAGGAAATCCATTCTGGTACAATAAGGCTGAAAAAGAGATATAACTAACAGCAAACTGGTTATTTACATGGGTATTCGTCAAAAGGCCCATGTTTTTACATAGGTAAAAGAAAAAATAGCTTTAAAACCAGAATATATCAACAATATAGCAGTAAAAAAGATTCTAAGAATGCCTTAGCTAAACATATAATCCAACTTGCAGACCATCATTTTAAATATATTATTATAGATCATGTTGATATTGGTGAAAGAGGAGGTCCTTTAGATGATTTTTTGGAACTTAAGGATCTTAAATGGCAACTGCGAACAAACGCAACAAGTTATCCAGGACTAAATGGTGTGATTTCTATTAGTCCTATTCTGAGAGTGAAAGCCAAGTTTGCTATCTAGGTTTAACTATGGTCATGTAGCATACACTGTGTTTAAAGTCAGCTTTGTTATAGGTGGCATGATAGATAGATCCACATATGCATTTATTTACATATATAAGAATTTATGTAGGAGAGGCATTTTAGTTATTTTACCAATACTATAAGTACGCGCTTGTGTAGCTTAGCAGTGGAAAAATATGTAATGCATATGAATATGCAAGTGATATAAACTGCAGATGTAATATATCTTTAAATGCTGGTTCCAAACTGAGGCAAATTTTATCACAAGGTTTGTAGTGCATATATAAATGAGTTGGCCATTAGGGTTCAAGTTTTTAAGCTTTTATTCTGAGGAAGTTTGTATTTTATAAACAAAAGTGCTAAACAAATACTTGGGAGTGGATCAGTTTGTCTTTTGCCTTCATTTGTGTTATTTCCACTGTAGAATGGTCCTAACAAAGCCTGGCCTAGACCTGGAGAAGGAATCAAGTTTGTAGTTCTTTGTAAAGGTATGTACAGAGAACCAAGACAATGCTTCTGGAATACTTCAAGTCCAACCCTTTCCAAAAAGGCATAAATGAGGAAAAAAAAAAAAGCTCTGGTAGAGTGAGACTTGAGTCTCCCTTGCACAGTTTTGTTTGAGTGGGAATACCAAAAGGTAATAGCCCGAGAAAAAACATTTGGATATTGTCTGCTATGACACAAGTTGTCCCTTCTTCTTACCTTCACAAGACATGAACAACTGATCAAAAGTTCTGTAGGATTTTGTTCTGTCAAGATAAAAACCAAAGTTGTCTATGAAGTATTCTCTCTCTCTCTCATTTTTAGATCCAGGGAAGAACACAAGGAGATGGATAGTTCAGCTTCTCCAACACAAAATTAAGATCACAAAAAGGAGCCACTGGCTTTCTTGGTCTCTTACATAATACTCCTTTCAGAAACCTTTTGACATGGGAATAAATCTACAGAGAAGGACCCATGGGCAGACATGTTGAAATGGCTGATAAATAAACGTTGATAGAGGAATAGGAGATGCCATAGAAAAGTAACTTGCACAAATATTGCAAAACCACAGAAATACTAGCCCTAACTGAATGCTGGTTATGCTGTTGGCACCAAGTATCTGTCATTTTACATTTTCTTATATGTGACTTTCTAGTAACAAGTTTTCTTCCCTTCATTAAAACCTGCTGCATGTCCTCAGTAATCTGATGCTTAAAAGGTATTGAAACCAATCATCCAGGCAGTCAACTTAAGTTGGAGTCAGGGTATATCAAATACCCCTGTTCTTGGGTAAGTAAATCCAGTCTGTGAGGAAGCTTGTGGTAATTGCCCCTGGCCAATTTCTAAATAAGGGAGAACTTCACTGTTACCTGGGCCAGAAAGGAGTCACCACAGTGATCATGGGGAATGGGTAAAAAGGCATACAGGAACTTTCCTGTCCAAGGAAAAGAACAGGCACCTGTTTTCCAGGCCTTCTTGCATGGAGTCCTGGAGCAGAATTTTGCCAGCTGATAGTTCAGACAGGAAATAAAAAGGTCTCACTGAACTTCCCACATATGGATCAAATACTGGAAGACCCCCAATGCAGTTTCCATTTTTGAGGATCTGCCTTTGCCCTGCTCAGCTTGTCTGCCACATTGTTTTATGCTGATGGAATGTAGGATGCCTGTACAGTAAAGACTGTGCATTGTAAAGCTATTCCCAATGCTAACATGATTAGTCTGCCCAGGAGGTAAGATATGGTTTCCTCTTGCTTGTTTATGTACCACATCACTGTGGTAATGCCTGTAACAACTTGAAGTTATCCTGATGACCAAGGGTGATTTAGAGAGTCGAATATCCTGATAAGGGACAGCATCTCTTTTATGTTTAAGTGCTCGTGTCATCTTTCTGCTATCAGATACTGTGCACTTTTATTCCCCTTGACACTGCTCCCAAAGCAAAGTCTGACATGTCTGTGGTGATTGGTTTGGAACAGGAGGGAAGAAAGGGAGACCTGCAATCAGGGATATTTGATATCTTCACCAAGTAATTTCTCTTCTCACAAATCCCACAAATGGAATCTGAAAAGATGAGTATTTGTGCTGGTACTAAAGAGACTTCAGATACCATTGTATCACTCTCATATGGAGCAGGAGACATCTGAAGAAGAAATATGGACATGGGAAAGAAAGATTTAATATGGTGCAATATTTATGCAAAGGAGAAAGCAAAACTAATCAATGCAAAAAGAGCAGCACCAAAGATATTTGAAGAGAAACACAGGCAAAGACATCTGGATATGGAAAATTTTACAATACAAAAATAGGAACACAAAGAGGAAAAGTAGAAAAGAGGATTAGTAATGGAGAAGTTAAAAAAAACAGAAACTGAGGTTATGGACTACCTGCAAAGTGAAGGATTTAGTGTAGAAAGTTTAACTCCGATAACACAACAGGATAGAGTAATGGACAACCAAATTAAGGAGAAACCAGTGGAGCAGGAAACATCAGATCAGTTGACATATGAAGATACTTTGGAGTCTTCCACAGGAAGACAGTACAAAGGTTCAGCTGGAGCTACACAGCAAGGGAAAGAACAGGAAACTGTGACAACTCTGACACAGTCAATGCCGTGGAGTGAAAGGCCAATGACTTCTCAAATGGAAGAGCAATGGGTGAGATTGGGTGAAACTGAAGAGAAGTGGCACAGGAAGAAGCTCTGGAACTTTCTATAGAATGCCTACAGGAAATAGCAGACAAAGAATGTGCCTCAGTTTAGAAAAAAAATATCTAAGAGAAGAGTTACTTGATTTAATAGAGATGGACAGACATATTAAGATCAATGAAAGAAATAGATTGATAAAACTCAAAAAGTCAGAAGTTTGATAAAACAAATGAACACAGGAATTAGGGCTATTCATAGATATTCATGCAATATAACAGAAGTAAATAGGATACATTACTGTGCAGCCAAATAAATAACTGATAAATTCCTACCACAAGAACATAGTAGTAAGGGAAAGGACGGGGAGAAATCGAATGCCACCATGGAAGTATCAAACAGAAAAAGCTATAAAGCAATTAAGATGAGAAGTGTCGCTGTTAGAAGAGTATAGAAGAGGGAGCAGATGAACAAAAATACCCAGATAAAAGCAATGTGCAGTATTACAACGGATCAGGATTTATCATGCACTATCGCAAATAATAAATTAAAAATATCAACACAGACATAAAAACTTAGAAGATACACAGGTACAGTTAAATGAAAGGTACAAAATAAGCAATTTATTGATGACCAAAAAAAAATTATAGAGAATTGAGAAACAAGGTAAAAGGAGTTGAAAGAACACCCAAAAAGGAAGAGAGAGAGATATGTTTTGGAGAAGTATTCATGAAAATCCTGCGGAACACAAAGATGCTAAATGGACAGCCACAAGGCCTTCTATAGTTATGTAAAGAACGTCCACAGCAATACCCAGATTTGCACTGAGCTACTGCACAATGGTACCTCCTATACCGAGCCAACAGATAATGCCAATATACTGGCCGACAGATTCAGTGCCAACTTTACCCCTCTCCCTCCAAAGGGACCAGTCACAATACCAGTAGATTGCCAGGCACCCAGCATTACTACTGGCACTGGTTAAAACAGCACTGTCCAAGGCCAAGAATACAGCTTCTATGGGACCTGACAATATCCCTGGCGGTATTCTACATGAAACTACAGAGTGAACTGGCACCTCACTTGTGTGCCCTGTTCAATCACAGCCTCACCTCAGGTTTTGTCCTCGAATGGCGCACTGCTACAGTCATCCCTCTCCACAAAGGAGGAGGAGCAACTACAGACCCTGGGAACTATCGCCCCATTAGCCCAAGTCTGATGTGCAAAGCTATGGAACGCGTCATCGTTGACCTAATAAACAAGGATATAGGGAATCTCCAAACTCTGGTTCCCACATAGTTTAGTTTTGTGAAGGGTAGATCATGCCTGCTCAACTTAGTCAATTTTTTTTGAGTCAGTCACCACAGCTGTGGATGAAGGCAAGGTGGATCATGCAGCCAACCTTGATCTGGCCAAGGCCTTTGATACCATTCACCACTCAGGAATCATAGAAAAACTCACTAAACTAAACATCAACCCCTATGTCACTAGTTGGGTCGCAAACTGGCTCATAGGTAGAATCCACAGTGTGAAAGTAGCTGACTCCAAGCCAGACCACCAACCAGTCACGACTGGCGTCCCATAGGGTTCGGTCCTGGGTCCTCTCCTGTTTGGTATCTACTACTCAAGTCCAGGCCAACACAAAGGGACTCTGGATGACAAAGTTCGCAGACGATTGCAAGTTGGGAGCTATTATTAACTCCCAGAGTGATGTTGACATTTCACAGAAAGGCCTCACTGAGACCGACTGGTGTCAGAACCATGGCCTTAAGCTCACTGCCAAAAAATGTGTCATCATCCCATTTGGGGAAAACCCAGTTTCCATGAATTACCACATTGATGGTAGTCCACTGAACAGAAGTCGTTATAAGACATTTGGGAACATAGGTTGACAGCAACCGCTCCTTTTGACCACCACATTTGCCACTGTGGTCAGAAGGTCCTTCTATGTGGCACATCTCATTACTAAGGGTTTTGCATCCAGGAAGTAAGAGGTCATTGTCTCCCTCTACTCTTCCCTCATTAGGCCAATCATTGAGTACAATGCCCCATTTGGCATGTATCTCACTAAACACCTGCAACAACTGGGTAGGCTGCAAAAGTACCTCACAAAGAGGATCCTAGGCCTTAAACATTTGTCCTTTATGGACACACTAAAAAAACTCCAACTATTCTCTTTCTCATATCGCCTACTTAGAGGCGATCTCTGCTTGACTTACAAAGCCATGTGTGACCCATCTCTGTTAGAAATGCTACATCTAAAGAAATTCCAATCCCTCCACAACACACGCTCCAGAGACCTCAGTCTCATTACCACAATCAACACAATATGATGGAGGGACAGGTTCATAACCCAGAGACTGCCCATGCTATGGAACAGACTTCCCATACATGTCAAGCAGAGCACCTCACTGGCCATCTTCAAGAGAATTCTTGATGAGTGGATGGGAAATAGAAAATTCATCCCAGGGATCACTCCAGTGGCTTTACTCGATAGAGGCACTGGGAACTTAGGTTGGGTGGCACAATGCCAGGGTAATCCTATGGGCTAGGTTTGTAAAGGCTCCAGGGCCATTAGCCTGGTACACACCTATGAACTGATGACAGAAGTAAAAGAAAGAACAAGAAGTTCAAATGTACAGGATACGAAATAGGTTGAAGTAATGGCCAGAGAGATTGAAACAAAGTTAAGAAAAGCCTGTAATTGGAAAACCCCAGGCCCAGATGCAGTACCAAAGTTCTGGCTAAAAGTATTAACATCTTTGGACAAAGCATTAGCCATGAGTAAGAACTATTTATTTGCACACCCACAATAGGAAAAAACAATGCTCCAACTTAAGAATGAACCTGCAAACATACCTAACAATTATAGCCAATAATTTGCCTTCCCACGACGTATAAACTATACAATGGAATTGATGCCGATACAGTTTACAGTCATTTAGAGGAAAACTGAATTATGACAATAGAGCAAAATGATAAAAAAGTCATAAGAAAAAAATTATCATTTGTTGTTAAATAAAGTCATAGTGGAGAACTGTAAAAAGGGGAAGAATCTAAGTACGTACAGACTACAAAAATGCAGTTGACAGTATCCCACATTCACGAATAAGAGAGTGCTTAAAATGCATAAGATATGCCCTACACTGAAAAAAATACACCACAGCAAACATAAAACAGTGGCAAACCACTTTGCAGTTAAGCCATGATATAGGACAAATTATTACTCCGCAGATAAAAATCCAAAGGAGGATCCTCCAGGGTGACTATCACTGCTGCTCTTTTGCCTTACCTTTAACCCATTAAGCTGTCTGCTTAACAGATTAGGTCATGGCTATAATTTGGCTCCCAGAAAGCAACAAACTGTAAAGACTTCTCTTTGCTGATTACTTAAAACTGTATATCTCATCAGATAAGGAACTGAAAGCACAACTGCAAGTAGTCAAAATGTTTTCAGATGATATAAAAATGTCATTTGGTATTGATAAATGTGCAAAAACAACCTTTAAAGCAGGAAAGCTGCAGCACCAAGAAAATATTAGTTTAGGACAAGAATGGTATATAAAAGAACTTGAGCAAGAGGGAGTGTATAAATATTTGGGAAATGATGAAGGATCAACAATAAAACATGAACAAATGTGAATAAAACTCGGTAAGGAATATTTTAGAAGCTATAAAGTAATCCTAAAAACAGTGTTGACATCTAGGAACAAAGTTCAAGCTATAAATCAATTTGTTCTTCCTGTCCTAACTTACAGTTATGGAGTGATTGACTGGCCCCAAAACGTGTTGGACAGATTAGACAGGAAAACAAGAAGGATGCTTCATGCTCATCAAATGATTTATAAAAATTAGTGCATACCAAGATTATATATTCCCTGTTCTAAATGAGGTATGGGCCTCCTTGAAACTGATTATATGTATAGATCTGCAGTCATGAAACTACATACATATCTGTCGACCTTACAAGACCCAAACAGTGAAAGTTTTGAAACATGAGGATAATAAACCTAAGATGTCTTCCCTTCTTAGTCTAACAGAAGCATTATCAGGATCAAGCAGGAATGGAAATCAAAACAAAAGTAGATAAAAATCAGGCAGCAACTGAATGTACCAAAAAAACAAAAGAAAGACTATGAGGTGAAGAATCAGATAAGAAGGCACGAAATGTGGAAAATGCATAAATATAGTTGAAAGTATAGAAAACTCATGGAACATATGTTGACCAGGACTGAATGCAGGAATAGTTAAGGAGACGTGAATTCAAACCAAAAGATTAAATGTTAATATCGGCAGCCAAAGATAGTGGACTATGTACATGTTGGTTTAAGTCCATTGAACATGTGTGAGAAACAGACAAATGTTGGTTTTGTAAAACAGAATTGGAAACAGTTGCACACCTTGTGCTGGTTGTGACATACTAATGGCAGGACGAATGTATACTGAAAGGCATAATAATATGGCAAAACTGTTGTTGCACCAGTGGTGGCTGGTGACTTCAAATCAAAGGGGGGCTGCAAGTGACACCTGAATGGGTGGGGTCAATGGAAAGGGGTGTGACCAACTAGAAAGGGGAGTGGCTATGTTCAAAACCACAAAAAACTGAACTTTAATTAAATACGCTGCCCTGGGTGCCAAACCGTCATTCTGAGAGTCCAATCAAGACAAAATGAAGTGTAGAAAAAAAAATATTTTAATGCATTGGCTGCATGACAGCTTACTTAATATCTAGATGGAAAAAAAAGGTTGTCAGGCATGAAAAAATAAATTACTTTTTAAATACATTACTGGAATGCCAGTCAAAATCAAGTACAAGAAAAACAAGCAGCATTCAACTCAACCACTTCTCCTTGCACTGCAGTTCTAATTATAATTTATATTCAGCTTTATTAAACTACCAAGTAACATGCTGAAATTAGCAATCTCTGTGATACCCCCACTTGTAAAAATGTTTCTTAACCAAAAAAGACTTGCTGCCTGACGACAACTATCTACTTGTTTCACTGGGAAAACATGATCAAAGTAAAAAATGAAAAGCAAACAAGAAACAAGCTCAAGATACATTGCTTAAAGGACTATTGCACAGGTTATGGACCACACATGATAGATTGGCATTCTGTTTAGTTTACAGGTAAAGCCTGCAAAGATGACTGCAAGTTTCCAACAAATATAACGAGCTTCTTAAAATACTGTAATCCTGTCCTTTATTACAAATGCTGTCATATGCATTTCAATACCCAAGGCTTATACGTTATCTAGTTATGTAAGTATTCTCTGCATGGCAAAAACAGAAAGGCTTTCAATGTTGGCAATTCTTTAACAGTATGCTTATTAAAGCTTACTAGCATCTTACAATCTCAGACAAGCTTACCTGATGGTCATTAAAGCATTGCTACTTAAACACAGAGCAACAGGCACTTTCTGAATAATAAGCATAAATCAACAGTATAAAAATATGACAGAAACCAGAACATTCTGCAAAATCAAGGACAGATGAAAAACCACTGTAGTACTTGTGTCTATCTTGTATGAGGGGTACTCTGCACATTTACACTGCATAACTGCTCCTTGCCTTGCTTGAACACATCCAGAATCACTACATGGGGGAGCGGGATGCAACAAGTATGTGACAATTTGAAATGTCTCTGGATGACTGTGATGGCCCTGACACATTTGTCATACCTCTCAACCTCAGAGCAAGACATTTGGACAAAGGCCCCAAAATAAGGAATTTTTTTAAAATGTTGCTCTTATAAACTGAGACAGTTGATAAAATAACAGGTCTTGCTTTAGCAAGCAATTTTCTGAGGGTTATGAAGTCTGAAACTCAGTGTCTGTCATTATTTAGTGACTTAATTCCTAAATGATTTGCCAGAAAAAACACAAATTTTATGAGGAACAAACCAAAAATAAGAAGCAAAAATCTATTCGTTCTGTGAAAATTTGGACAGTTGACAGGTATAGTTCAGCCGGGGCTGTCCGAGTTTGCTGCCCTTCCCCCTCACAAAATCATGGTCAGATGGAGCCTCCCCCTGCAGCATTCCAATAAACCATTACTTGGCTATTTCACCCCATTTACCATAAACACTAATGTGCATACTGCTTTACTTCTACGATGATTTGAACTTCATTTGAAAGTTTTATTTTGCATTTTATAGCACAAACACTAAGACATCTGCTAAACAAAGCAATGCAGTCTTCACAATGAAAATAGACTTAATTCCGAATTAAAAAGATCTGTAACTAATGAAGAGGTTTGCTGCTAGCAAACAACTTTATATTTCATTGTTTCATCTACAAATAAAGTGCCTGTTTCCCTTGAGGAATAAATTGCCTATATTACATTAAAAAAACTGATAAGCTAGTAATATTGCAATAGGGAACAGATGGCAAATAACGGACGGGTTCATAGTTACTAGGTATCTCTACTAAAGAGGACATTATCAAGACGGCAGCATCCACCCCGTTTACAACACAGTACAATATCAGCAATGCATCTACATACTATTGGAGTAGAACCCACAGCCTTCTGCATCAAAAGCAAGTATACTATCGGTTGTGCTATTAACAATGCAAGCAGTCTCAGCATAAGCAGCACTAAACGTCTCTTCCCCTGCAGCTCTCAGCACCTTGTAAAATCTACTCGACACTCAGCTGTATCTCTCAACTTTGCAGCACAAGAAATCTGGAAAACGTCAAAATGTATTGGAGAGGGACAAAAGCCCAAAAACTAGGGACACATTTTAAACATTGCTTGTATAATCTTGGAAAGTTGCTAGAATAAAATGCTGTACCACCACCATGAATTTCACTACCAAGTTTTGAACCCAGAACCCTGTCAAAACAGTAAGAACAACATACCACTATGCCAAATCAGCTGTTTTGTGAAAAAGAGGAAGACTGAAACTTAAATGGCCACCATTTAGTGAATTCAGTTCTCACCATAGCTATCAACCCCTTAGCACAAAACACCTGGGCAAAGCCAGTAATGGCGGAATACAGCCCTCAAACATATTCAGTGAATTCAGTTCTCACTATAGCTCTCAACCTTAGCACAAAAATCCTGGACGAAGCCAATAATGGGGCAATACAGTCCGAAAAATAGGGACAAATTTCAAATATTCATCTTATAAACTTAGAAAATTGATAGAATCAAAGGTTTTGTGTTACTATGTACTTTTTGGAGAATATGAAGTTTGAAATTCAAATGCCTGTCAGTTTTATTTATTTAACATTTGTTAACCAGAAAAGTCTGACTTGGAACAAAAGCCAATTTTCAGCAGAGGCCCAGGGAGAAATACTGCAGACACATGTCTTTGCAACATGGGAGGACATTAGACCAAACCCACACAAACACAGGGAGGACAAACAGACTCCACACAGAAGGCACCGCAGCCAAGAATCAAACTAGAGAACCTCTAGCTGTAAGGCAACAATACTACCACTGCACCATCAACTATTTAAGGAATTAAAAACTTAGAAACCACACATTTTACAAGGAACAGAACAGAACAAAATATGAGGCAAAAATCTCCAAAGGTTTCACAAATGGTGGTGGGTAGGGAATTTAGGCTCTTGTTACCTGCAGCCAAGGTACACAGTTCAAGCACCACCACCAGCAGGTATCCTGAGTTCTCTCTAGCCACAAGTATATACACACACACCCTACCTTCAGTACTGCAACACAAATCTTGTACACACACCCTTCCTTCAGTACTGCAACATGAATCCCGTACCTGCAAAGTAATCCAACCCTTCCTTACCCTTCCTTCAGTACTGCAACACAAATCTTGTACCTGCAAAGTAATCCAAATGCATTTCCTGTACCCAGTACCTGCTTTCTCCTGCAAGAAAATCTAATGTTACACTCATGTAATCCACACATAGCTTTCTCCTGCAAGAAGTAATCCACAGCTTGTACCTCCACCACATAGCTTTCTAAGGCTCTGCATTCATGCCGAAATGCACACTTCCAGTTTCTCAGCTCTTTCCTGGAACAGTCCAAGACTGCTGACTCTGCAGTCTGATCCCCTTCCAGTCTATGTGGTTAGCACCACAAAGACTTCTGGGGAATCAGCAGTCTGTTTCCTTCTTCCTGAATCCGGACTGGTAAAGCAGCAGTCCGGATTCACTTTACATGGAGGATTTGTAGGGACTGTAAGACTGTACCATTGTGGTTCACAGCTGGGGAGGGGGGCTGCATCCGATATCACGAGCCTGGTAAAGCAGCAGTCCAGATTCACTTTGTATGGAGGATTTGTAGGGACTGTACCATTGTGGTTTACAGCTGGGGGGGGGATTAGTCCTGCAGTCAAATATCACGAGCCACCCCTGTGTTGCACAGCGGATTGTGCAAACATTATAATACTGAAGAAGCTGAAAAACACTGGAAACATGAGTCATAACGCATCATAGAAAACATCACATGGGATCACCCATTACCAACTGTTCAAAAGACAAATGAGACAAAAGTAGCATTGATCACTGAAATCACTACACCCAGTGACTACAGTGTCTTGTGTACAGAGACACGAAGTCATAAAATATCAGGACTTGCAGGCAGAAATGAGAGCAACGTGGAAGAAAGCTACTCAGACAGTTCCAATAGTAGCAGGAGCAACACAGGTCTTATAAAAAAGAATCTACAATCGTATTTAGATACGTTACCAATACATGTGACTACATACGAATTGCAGGAGGAGTCATTACTGGCCACACTGTGGGTGCTGCAAAGAGCACTTCTGGATAACATCAAAGATTGAAACAATATTAATTTCAGGAACTTTAATCATACTTTGACTTAGGAATGGGGGTCTATTGGTATTAGAAACCCAAAAGATTTGGAGAAATTAGAGAGTCTTGCAAAAGGCATAAACAGAATCACAAATTCCAAGAAATCCATAATCTATTTTAGTTTATTCATTTAACATTTGTTTTCCGGGAAATTCCGACTTGGAATGAAACCAATTTTCAGTGGAGGCCTGGGAAGAAATGCTCCAGACACTCGTTTTTATAACATGGGAGGAAACTGGAGCTTCTAGAGGAAACCCACATGAACGCAGGGAGGACATATAGACTCCACACAGAAGGCACCCCAGCCGAGAAATGAACTGGAGAACCTCATGCTGTGAGGCAACAACACAACTGCTGCACCACTGTGCCATCCAATCCTGAGATATTCCTTCACAGTGACTGAAGTCTGTGTGGAAAACCCCTCAAAGGGATCTAAATACAAACCTATTTTTTTCCCTGGGGAAGAAAAGATCTTTGGACCAAGGAGAGAAGCAAACACCCCAGGAACACAATCCTGTGTGATGGAATCAAAAAAAGACTTTGGAATGTTATCTTTGAATTCTAGCCAATGTATGAGATCTCTCTCACAATTATGAATGCTCTTGGAACACGGAATAGACCAAGTTTGAGGCACAGAACTGATAATGTGATCAAGACACACAAAATCTTAAGAAATGCCTGAAATCTAGATGAATAGGAATGTGAGAAGCATCTTTTAAATCTAAGGTTACCAAAAAAAAAACCTCAAACAGATAAACAGGTTATGAAATGAAAGCACTTCAAACTTGGGCATTATCACATACTGGTTTAGGAATGAAATGTCCAGAACTGGTCTCAAGGCATTTTCTTTCTCTGGGATCAAAAACATTCTTCAGTAAAAACCCTTTCCAAACTGGGAAGGATAAACTATTTCTATTACCACCCCCCCCCCAATTGTCTGGAACAATCTTGTGCCAAAGGGGAAAAAATGGAGATTCAGACTTTGTGGAAGGGATAAGGGACTGGCTGGATGGGAGGGGGGAGTACAAGGACCCTTACCAGAGTCATTCTGCCTGTATTATTGTCCTATGTTCTGGAGGGTTCCTGCTTTCTTTTTGGAATCTCCCTGGCATTGTTTTTTTAAGTGTCTGCCTAACAGTATTCTGATGAGCCTGTTTATTTTGTTTCTTGCCAAAACTGGATGAGGGAGCAGAAAATCCCTCTGAAAATTTAAAGAAGAAAGAACTGAAAATCTGAGAGATTCCTGTATCTGCTTACCACTTTCTTTACAATTTCTGATAACCTCAGCAACACCAAGTCTAAAAACTAAATCTCTAACGAAAGGCGAATTTTAAAATCTTATAGTTTACATCTTCTGGGAGGGTTCAGAGAATGCAACCAAAGCAAACCTCCTCAAAGAAATACCAGTGGCACAGATCAGGATGCAGTATCTAAAGAATTATAAACACACTAATAATGCATGTTGACCTGAAAAATGGAAGAAACTAAATCAGAGAATTTTTCCTCTCAGGAAAAAAATGCAGATAAAACATTCCTCATATTTTCACAATTAGAATAAACTTTAACACAAGCCTGACAATTCAAAATTTAAAAAATTAAAGTTGCAGAATACACTCTCTTCCAAACTTATGAATTGTTTCCATCCTTGTCAGAAAGGGAATGATTAGAATTAACAAAATATTTGGTAGCAGATTGGGTTAACTAAAGCTACAGCTGGTTGATCAGGTCTCGGATGAGTGCATAAAAATTCTGAAAAACTGAGGAACTTTGTTCATTCTATTTGCTTTCTTAGGTGCAACACACTGGCCGTCACAGAACCACAGGCTGTGACAAATGCATCCTATAATAATAATAATTATAACAACAACATCCTGTTTGTTCACCAGGTAGGCCCACCAGACATACAGTCCCTTCTTCAGGGGCAACCTGGGAGCAATGTCAGGTTAAGTAACATGCTCAAAGTCACACAGTAGGCAAATAAGGGCTAAGAGAATCAAGCTCTGTATCATAGGACTATTTGGATAATATGCAAGAAATTTATAAAGGTTGCTCTTAAGCAACTATTTGTGATAACTCCAGAGCACATATACGTTTAGCTTTCAACTAAGCAACAGAAAGTTGAAAGGGCTGTTGCCAAACTTGGGGATTCTAATTAAAGAAAAATAACCACAGATCCTGCACAGTATTAGAGACATTTCAGAACTTTTAAGAAACTTTATATAAATGGCAGAGGGATATGGAAAGAAAGAAAATGCAGAAATGTAAATATTCATGGAAAATGTAATTATGCCACGGTTAGAGGAAGAAGGCTTAACCATTAACAGCTAGGATAAGAAGAAATGAGATAAAGATGGTGATTTATAAATCAACACGGAAGTCTCCAAGAACAGACAGAATTTTTGTGAAAGTTTGAAAGGTGGGACAGAAGAAAGTGATAATGATATGAAATATTTTGTTTTTAACAGCATTTCTTTCCCTTTTGTCTATATTACACTTAGCGCCACTGGCAAAAAAAATAAGAGACTCACAAATTCAACAACACAAGTGGTATGTATGGTAATGAAGAAAAGGTAATTTTATTTGATGAAATATTTCGGTGTAGGGACTAAAAAGATTACTGTTATAGCAGCCAAGGATATGTGGGAAGAGAATAAACAAAAGTTAATACAAAAATTGAGTACCTGGAAGTTACTGATGGTGGATATGGACAGTAAGATAAAAGCAGTGAAAATGTGTTTACTCACTTTAGTTTTATATACAGGTCAGGCACATTTTTAACAACCAGAAGAGACGTTGTGGATAAAACATAATAAAGCCTTCAATGGATGTGTTTGGGGGATTTTCCACAAAGAAAACAAGTGGTACAGGATTTCCTGATTTGAAGGGATACTTAAGAGCTATGCTAAGGCTTATACACATAACACAGCAGAACGTTATTAAGCAAGTGAAAAGGGGAGGGGGTACATGAAATATGGGGAGAACAGGATTTTGGATGCAGATCCTTAAGAAGAATACTAACAACCATACAGAATAATAAATTCACATAACAGCAGAAAGCATTCTGAGAACTAAGCCAACATGATGATGGAGAAAGGAGATTTTATCAACAGGATGACTGCAGAAAGGGATACAGAAATTGGTACAAGGGAGCTGTAATTTTACTGGAGAAAATTAGCAAAGGAATAAATGTTATGGGAGCAAATAACTTGACAGGAATGTTTACCAGAGTGGGATAAAGCCAATAGAAAACTGGACTGCAGGTTACAGACCTCCTTCCCTACACAGGATTGATAGAGTAGAGACAAAGAGAAAGGGATAGGAGAATGCTAAGTAATAGCCCAGCCATGGTAGAGTGCTAAGTTGAATCTAGAACAGTAGCTACTTTAATTAAAGGGTTAGGTAGTAGGGCATGTAAACCACTACACAGTAACCTCAAGAATCAATCAGATGAGGTTAGAAAAGAAGAGAATGAAGAGTGGAAAGGCTATTTATAAAGGAACAGTGGGAGGACATCTTTGTGGCATCCAGGTATGCAACAAAGTCAAGGTTTAAGATTTTTGTTTGGAAGTGTTTGCACAGGTATTTTTATATCCTGAGCAGATTTGAGAAACAAATTCCTAAAGTAGACAGCAAATGCTGGAAATGTGATTTTCTAATGTTGACACCAGTAATGGAAAAGACACAATCCGTTCATTAGATTACCAAAATAATGCTCAGGAGAGGAGCAAATTTCACAATGATTTTTAGAAGCCTACGAAAAAGAATTCACAAAAGCTGACTTTTCAGTACAATTACATGTCCTAGAGAAAAATCTTTAATGATGTGCCCTCTATCTCTACCACTTTTGTACATTCGGTTTCCCCTCTTTTTTTCTCCTCATCTTTATCCATGGCCATATCTTTACATCTGTTGACAATGAGTTTGGCCCTCCAGCTGGATCGGGTCAACTTTGGGACACTGCTTAAGGTTGAGGCACTGTGCAGCAAAAGTGAAGCTGTCCTCTATCCCTGACAATGACTTACATTGCCTACCGCTAGCAGTGTTAACAGTAAATTATTCAAATTTTGCAGAGTTCACTGAAATGTTCCTCACCTACAAAAATGCAGACAAAGCGTGCTTTGTTATGACACAGGATCTTCTGTCCCAAACTTAAATTCTCTGAAAGCTCCATTAGCCATACTGCACTAAGTAAGCAAATGGCAATAACCACTGAAGTGTAGGTAGCAAATATAAATACTGACATTTTAACCAAATAAAGTGAACATGAAGTACATGTCGAAGGACTTCACACATTGAAGAATTTTTCTTTTTTTTTTATTTTTCTTTCCCTCCAGTCCTGACGTTCACCCATTCCCCATTAACTTAGTATTTTCCAATCCTGTTACATCTGAAGCAACAGGATGGTCTGCCTTTTTCAAGGAGAAAAGGCCTTGGAAAAAAAGAAAGTTAAGTCACTGCCCCCCCACCCATTAGAAGGGAGGGAGTTGAGTGATGTGCACCATATGTAAGGCAGGATGTGAAATCAGTGCCCCCCCCCAATAATAAGGGATAGAGTTGGGTGGTGGGCATCATATGTGAAGCAAGGAGGCAAGGATATTTAGTATGCAAAGGAAATAGAAACCTTCAATGGGGTGGAACATACACTGTGCCTACATATCACCACCCATTATGGTCTGCTTGCTTATGGTCTTCTCCCACTATTGAGGAATTAGCAGCCTGCTTGCAGCAAACAAAGGTCTCCACATGGAAGTGCTCATCTACAAGTGAAAACCCAAATTCTCCACCTAGGACATGCAAGTTGATTTAAGCCACTCATTACTCACCTCTTCCCATTTACCTAATTCTTCCACTGTCCAAACCACCAATTAAACACAGGCTGCCCAGATCATATTCAGGACTCCATCCTTCTATGACATTAAAGTGGAAGCCTGCTGACAGAGAATTATACGTAAAAGGGGACATGTCAGTAGCATGGGAAAGTTCACATGCTAAGCTGGCTAAAGACTACAGCTTTAGCTCTATTGGGTTGATGGAGATGGCATGCTCATCTGAGACTTGGCATACATATACACATAAGCACATGGAATGTACAAATTAAGAGAGAGTTCTTATTCACCAGAATTAACATTCCGGTCAGTTTTCTCAAGACTCATGACAAATACTATGTAATTATTAAATACAGCCCTGTCAGCCAAAAGTACAGTTTTGTACCTACCATAAATGTAGATGTCCGATAGATATGCAACTGCAGTCATAACATATGGGTTGTCCTGCCTCAGGCAGCCCTCGGTTGGCCGAATTCCAAAGTCTGGGTCCGGCGTCGGCTGGTGTCGCCTCCTCTCCGACGTCACAACGGCTGGAGTATAAAGGCATCGGCCGATGCCATCTTCTTTAGTGTTTCTTGCCCCAGATGCCAGGTGCCCTCCTAGGAAGGCTAAATTTGGTGAATGGATAAAAAATTCCAGACATGCACAACAGTAAACAGATACACCATAGGAGATACCCCCAGCTAATAGGAATAGGGGTAGGGACCCAAAAAGGAAGTTGCAGAGGGGTAGGAGGGTGGGAAAATCCGACTGCAGTTGCATATCTATCGGACATCTACATTTATGGTAGGTACAAAACTGTACTATGTCCTTCAAGAATGCAACTGCAGTCATAACATATGGGTTGAATACGATAGCCAAGCTGGGGGTGGATGGAACTAAGAGAGGGATGGTGTAGCTAAAATGCCCTGCAGGACTGCCAAAGCAAAGCCTGCTCGGGATCTGGAGTATACGGGCAGGTTGTAGTGCTTGGTAAATGTATGCACGGAGCTCCATGTAGCAGCCTCTAAAATGTCCTTTGTTGCCACTCCTCTTAGGAAAGCTGTGGATGTGGCTATAGCTCTGGTGGAATGTGGCCTGATATTGGCTGGCACACCTTTTCCATGGAAAGAATAGCGGAATCTGATGCAGTGTCCAATCCATTTTGAAATTGTTTGTTTGGAGATTGCTTTTCCTTGTACTCCAGCAGCATAGGCTACAAACAGTTGGTCAGATTTTCTGGTGGCCTTAGTTCTGTCCAAGTAGTAGCGTAGTTGCCTGTGTATGTCCAAAGTATGCAGCAGTTTTTCCCCCCTATTTTGAGGATTGGGGAAGAAAGTAGGCAGGTGAATAGCTTGATTTAGAGACACCAAAGAAACGCCAAAAAACAGAACTCAAAATGTGAAAAGGCAGAAAGACGCTGGCAAACACAATATAAAAGCCGGTACTAGCGTAAAAGAAATTTAATTTCCGCTTTCGTCACAACTTCATCAGAATACAAAACACACTAGTACTAAAACTACTTAAATAGTCAATACAATTAAGAAATTTATCAATTAACTGTGAAATCCAAAAATATATATAATTATTAACCATAAAGTAAACATCATGAATAAAAACAAGCTTCTAATTCAATACCATGAATCTTGTTGATGGATAATTTACCATTTTTTAAAAAACATTTCAAATTAATACTTTCGTTTAATCCAGGATGAACATCTGATTTTAATTTTATCTGCCATAAGCATTCTCTTTGTTCGATGTAAGTCTTAAAATCCCCAGCCCTATTATCTGATTTACAATGTTCTAATACCGAAAATAAAAAAATTTTAAAAAGAACACATGATGTAGAATGCTTGTATAAGGCGTTATTATGATCTCTGACTCTTATGGCATATAAATGTTCCTTAATACGAGTGGCTAAAGACCTAGTTGTCATGCCCACGTAAAACGCAGGACAAGTAGAGCAAATGCCTACATAAACCACTCCAATGGTGTTGCAGTTAATGAAGTCAGAAACTTCAATAATTCTGTTGGAACTAATGATGTTAATATAAGGGCCCTCAGATATATATCTACAAATATGACAATTCTGACATCGAAACATACCCTTTTTGTTTATCAAAGAACCTGAGTCTTTACCATGATGTTGCTCCAATATATTTTTTAATGTGTTTGATTCTGAAACACGAATTTTGGGTATTTGCCCACTAATTGGAAAATATCTTTGTTGCCCTGTATTACCTTCCAATTATTTTGAATAATATTTTTAATCCTAAAATTATCTACACTAATATCAAGAGAGCAAACAATGTCATGGCTAGTACTATGGTTATTACTATGGGTAATAGTGGTTTGAGTGTCATATAATATAGCAGGAAAATGTGTCTGTCTTTTATTGTATACTTCTGTACCTATATCAAATAAAAATTGCTCATTGTATCCTCTTTGTGTGAATAAATAAGTAATGAAATGAAATTCAGAAACTAATAATTCATCTTTAGTGGTCATTCGACAAGCTCGAATGAATTGTCCTCTGGGGATGTTCTTCTTGATGTGTGTGGGATGTCCACTATGGTTGTGTAAGTAGCCATTAGTGAATGTCTTCTTTCTATGTATTTTACTGTGGAATTTATGTTCTTCTAAATCCCACCATAAATGCGTGTCTAAGAAGTTGACTACAAGCCCTACATCACCTAAAGTGAAATTAATATAGCTAGAAAAAGAATTAACTTTACTAAGGAATAAATGAACTGTCTCAACATTTCCTTCAATAATGAAAAACAAATCATCTATAAATCTACAAAAGAAAAGAATATTGAAATATTCTTTTAAAATTGGTATAAATTCTGATTCCCACCATGCCATCACTATGTTGGCAACTGCCGAACCCATGGCTACACCACGTTTTTGTCTATAGTAAGATTTTCCAAATATAAAGAAATTGTTCTCTAAAATAATCTCCAAGAATCTACATATAACTATAATGGTAGAATTATTAAATGTATTTTTGTTAACTAAATAGCTACGGACTGCTTCTACCCCTTCTTTATGGGGAATGCAAGAATAGAGAGAGACAACATCCATTGTGAACATGACATGTTTAGAATCATCAAATGTGTCTATAGAAATACTGTTAGCAAAGGCTCTAATTTTCTTCAAAAAATGCCAAGAATCCTGAATATAAGATGTATTTTCATAAATCAAAGGTCCTAATAAGGCATCAATAATTAGAGAAATACCTTCGGTAACAGAATGTGGAGCAGATACTATAAGACGTAAAGGTGGATTAGAAATGTTTTTATGGGTTTTTGGAACACCAAATACTACACCAATCTTAGGTTTGTCGATTAAACAGAAATTATATAACTGTAAATTGATCTCACTAGACATTAAAGCATCATAAAGATGTAAATGAACTGCTCTAAAGCTTTTCAATATCTCAAAATAAGGAACAAGTTCATATTCGTTCGTATTATTAAGCAGTTTTAGCATATTAATGTTATATTGGTCATGTTCCATGATTACAATGTTGGACCTTATCGCTTTCATGAACCTTAGTTTCGTAAGCGATCTCAAATTATGAAGGGCTATCCTTTCTTGAACTGTTAAATTATCACGAAAATGAATATTGGACTCAAATATATGTTCAACATCTTTAATGCACAAATCTTCAAAGGTTTTGATGGTATGATGTAAACTCGGGACATAATGGGAAGGTTTATTAAAACATGTGTTAGATATAGGTATATCATGCATTAAGAAGGATAAATTTAATTTCCTGGTATATTTTTTTATATCTATTATAGTTTTGCCGTAATTAGCTCTTTTGTTAGGAATGAAATTAAAGCCATATTTGAGTACTGCTAGTTCAAAACTATTAAAAGTATAGTCAGACAAGTTGATAATTGCAAAACTTTCAAAGTCATCAAAATTGTCATTCAGCATTCATCCCCGGCAATTGACCCCAAAAGTACGACTCTAGTAAGGATAGTACTTTTAGCGTTACCGTATCTTGTCCCTTCTTTTTATTTCTGCATCCAGTACGGGCTCAAAACGCTTTGTTTTTTGGTTTTAATACCTAAACCAGTGGTAGAATCAAAATCGGATTTCCCAAATGGCAAACCCGTAATGTCACTGTTAGTAACTTGTTTATCCAGTGGTTTGTCTCTTAGAATATCAATGCAGGATGTACCTGCCGTAGCCAACGGAGGAAAATCTGAATTATAATTACTAGAATGTTTACTATAATCCATCCTGACTGGAGCAGATCTTAAGGAAGCAGTCTGGAAACCTGTAGCTGCTTCCGTATGATGTAGTTTATTAGAAGGCTGTCCTTGCAAGTGAAAATCACGGTTACGTTGATTAGGTAAAAACTGGCTATAAGCTGTTTTATTACGGTAGCTTACAATGTCCCTCTCCATCTTAGATTGTTTTCTATTAGTGACAACTTTAGTATGTTCAACAAGCTCTTTAGTAAAAAAGCTATAGAGAGAGTTCATGTTGTCACACGGCAAACGTTCTTTCAAACCAGACTCAATTTCTTTAATGTCTTTAAATATCAACGACATTTTTTCAATGTTGTTATCTATAAGCAGCTGTAAGAAGCGTAAACCTGCTTCGTTAAAAAAAGAAATCAAAGAGTCAAACATGGGATGCCCCAACCCAACACCGTTGGGACATTTAAAAAAAGTAAGCCTTTAGGGACTATCCCTAGTTCAATGCATTTCATGAAATAACAATTTTCTAGATCTAGGGATTTATACCTTTTAAGAAGTTTTAGTAACAGGTCCCGTTGTGTATTCATGTAATTGTCACCGTTCATGGATAAATCCCGTTGGTAAATATTAAATGGATTGTTTTGTCGGTCTAATAGTCCAGCACAGTTTGCGTGATTCATACCATTTGCATTGTCGGTCGCTCGTGGATTGGCAGTAGTTCGTAACTCTGAAAAAGATGAACTGCCGAGATTAATCACTGTCGGAAGTTCCTCACATGCCCCTATGGCAGAAGTTGCGGAAGACACCTTGATGAATGTGTCGGTACATTCTACACAGACATCAAAAACGGACAAAGTTAATGATAAAGTAAACAGCTTGTTAATCTCCACACTTATGGATATACAAAGTTTGTTGAAGTTTTTAGTGGCGAAGGCCAGTAACCAACCAGGATCTGGTGATGCATACTGTGCTGGACTATTAGACCGACAAAACAATCCATTTAATATTTACCAACGGGATTTATCCATGAATGGTGACAATTACATGAATACACAACGGGACCTGTTACTAAAACTTCTTAAAAGGTATAAATCCCTAGATCTAGAAAATTGTTATTTCATGAAATGCATTGAACTAGGGATAGTCCCTAAAGGCTTACGTTTTTTTAAATGTCCCAACGGTGTTGGGTTGGGGCATCCCATGTTTGACTCTCTGATTTCTTTTTTTAACGAAGCAGGTTTACGCTTCTTACAGCTGCTTATAGATAACAACATTGAAAAAATGTCGTTGATATTTAAAGACATTAAAGAAATTGAGTCTGGTTTGAAAGAACGTTTGCCGTGTGACGACATGAACTCTCTGTATAGCTTTTTTACTAAAGAGCTTGTTGAACATACTAAAGTTGTCACTAATAGAAAACAATCTAAGATGGAGAGGGACATTGTAAGCTACCGTAATAAAACAGCTTATAGCCAGTTTTTACCTAATCAACGTAACCGTGATTTTCACTTGCAAGGACAGCCTTCTAATAAACGACATCATACGGAAGCAGCTACAGGTTTCCAGACTGCTTCCTTAAGATCTGCTCCAGTCAGGATGGATTATAGTAAACATTCTAGTAATTATAATTCAGATTTTCCTCCGTTGGCTACGGCAGGTACATCCTGCATTGATATTCTAAGAGACAAACCACTGGATAAACAAGTTACTAACAGTGACATTACGAGTTTGCCATTTGGGAAATCCGATTTTGATTCTACCACTGGTTTAGGTATTAAAACCAAAAAACAAAGCGTTTTGGATGAGCCCGGTACTGGATGCAGAAATAAAAAGAAGGGACAAGATACGGACAACGCTAAAAGTACTATCCTTACTAGGAGTCGTACTTTTTTGGGGACGAATGCTGAATGACAATTTTGATGACTTTGAAAGTTTTGCAATTATCAACTTGTCTGACTATACTTTTAATAGTTTTGAACTAGCAGTACTCAAATATGGCTTTAATTTCATTCCTAACAAAAGAGCTAATTACGGCAAAACTATAATAGATATAAAAAAATATACCAGGAAATTAAATTTATCCTTCTTAATGCATGATATACCTATATCTAACACATGTTTTAATAAACCTTCCCATTATGTCCCGAGTTTACATCATACCATCAAAACCTTTGAGGATTTGTGTATTAAAGATGTTGAACATATATTTGAGTCCAATATTCATTTTCGTGATAATTTAACAGTTCAAGAAAGGATAGCCCTTCATAATTTGAGATCGCTTACAGGGAAACTAAGGTTCATGAAAAGCGATAAGGGGTCCAACATTGTAATCATGGAACATGACCAATATAACATTAATATGCTAAAACTGCTTAATAATACGAACGAATATGAACTTGTTCCTTATTTTGAGATATTGAAAAGCTTTAGAGCAGTTCATTTACATCTTTATGATGCTTTAATGTCTAGTGAGATCAATTTACAGTTATATAATTTCTGTTTAATCGACAAACCTAAGATTGGTGTAGTATTTGGTGTTCCAAAAACCCATAAAAACATTTCTAATCCACCTTTACGTCTTATAGTATCTGCTCCACATTCTGTTACCGAAGGTATTTCTCTAATTATTGATGCCTTATTAGGACCTTTGATTTATGAAAATACATCTTATATTCAGGATTCTTGGCATTTTTTGAAGAAAATTAGAGCCTTTGCTAACAGTATTTCTATAGACACATTTGATGATTCTAAACATGTCATGTTCACAATGGACGTTGTCTCTCTCTATTCTTGCATTCCCCATGAAGAAGGGGTAGAAGCAGTCCGTAGCTATTTAGTTAACAAAAATACATTTAATAATTCTACTATTATAGTTATATGTAGATTCTTGGAGATTATTTTAGAGAACAATTTCTTTATATTTGGAAAATCTTACTATAGACAAAAACGTGGTGTAGCCATGGGTTCGAGCCTTTGCCAACATAGTGATGGCATGGTGGGAATCAGAATTTATACCAATTTTAAAAGAATATTTCAATATTCTTTTCTTTTGTAGATTTATAGATGATTTGTTTTTCATTATTGAAGGAAATGTTGAGACAGTTCATTTATTCCTTAGTAAAGTTAATTCTTTTTCTAGCTATATTATGTAGGGCTTGTAGTCAACTTCTTAGACACGCATTTATGGTGGGATTTAGAAGAACATAAATTCCACAGTAAAATACATAGAAAGAAGACATTCACTAATGGCTACTTACACAACCATAGTGGACATCCCACACACATCAAGAAGAACATCCCCAGAGGACAATTCATTCGAGCTTGTCGAATGACCACTAAAGATGAATTATTAGTTTCTGAATTTCATTTCATTACTTATTTATTCACACAAAGAGGATACAATGAGCAATTTTTATTTGATATAGGTACAGAAGTATACAATAAAAGACAGACACATTTTCCTGCTATATTATATGACACTCAAACCACTATTACCCATAGTAATAACCATAGTACTAGCCATGACATTGTTTGCTCTCTTGATATTAGTGTAGATAATTTTAGGATTAAAAATATTATTCAAAATAATTGGAAGGTAATACAGGGCAACAAAGATATTTTCCAATTAGTGGGCAAATACCCAAAATTGTTTCAGAATCAAACACATTAAAAAATATATTGGAGCAACATCATGGTAAAGACTCAGGTTCTTTGATAAACAAAAAGGGTATATTTCGATGTCAGAATTGTCATATCTGTAGATATATATCTGAGGGCCCTTATATTAACATCATTAGTTCCAACAGAATTATTGAAGTTTCTGACTTCATTAACTGCAACACCATTGGAGTGGTTTATGTAGGCATTTGTTCTACTTGTCCTGCGTTTTACGTGGGCATGACAACTAGGTCTTTAGCCACTCGTATTAAGGAACATTTATATGCCATAAGAGTCAGAGATCATAATAACGCCTTATACAAGCATTCTACATCATGTGTTCTTTTTAAAAAAATTTTATTTTCGGTATTAGAACATTGTAAATCAGATAATAGGGCTGGGGATTTTAAGACTTACATCGAACAAAGAGAATGCTTATGGCAGATAAAATTAAAATCAGATGTTCATCCTGGATTAAACGAAAGTATTAATTTGAAATGTTTTTTAAAAAATGGTAAATTATCCATCAACAAGATTCATGGTATAGAATTAGAAGCTTGTTTTTATCCATGATGTTTACTTTATGGTTAATAATTATATATATTCTTGGATTTCACAGTTAATTGATAAATTTCTTAATTGTATTGACTATTTAAGTAGTTTTAGTACTAGTGTGTTTTGTATTCTGATGAAGTTGTGACGAAAGCGGAAATTAAATTTCTTTTATGCTATTACCGGCTTTTATATTGTGTTTGCCAGCGTCTTTCTGCCTTTTCACATTTTGATTTAGAGACACCCTGGAAATAACTTTTGGCATGAATGTAGGATTGGTTCTTAGAGAAACTCTGTTCTGATGAAAAATGAGGAAGGGAGGCACTGCCATGAGTGCCTGTATCTCCGAGACTCTTCTTGTAGATGTGACTGCCAATAGAAAGGCCGTTTTCCATGATGGAAATTGCATTTCTGAAGTTGCTGCTGGCTCAAAAGGAGGAAGAGTTAATTTTTCCAAAACGAAATTGAGGTCCCATGCAGGTACTGGCTGTTTTCTGGGAGGTTTGATATTCTTTATCCCTCTTAGGAACTGTCTTAGCAAAGGATGTGAAAACACTGGTGGGTCACAATTGTATTTTGCTGAGATTGCTGAGGCGTGAATCTTTATAGAAGAGTATGAGAGTCCAGTATGAAACATTTCTGCCAAGTATTCTAACATCTGAGGTATACTCAGTAATGTTGTATCCTGACCCCTGTTGGCATTCCAGATGCTGAATCTCTTCCACTTGGCTGAATAGGTTTTTCTGGTGGAAGGTCTGCGTGCTTCCAGTAAGATCTCTTGAACTGTTTTGGAAAGAGAGATAGCTGGAGGAGTCATGGTAACCTCCAGGCTGTCAGATGCAATGTTTTCAGGTTTTGATGGACAGTCCTGTAATTGTGTTGTGTTAGAAGCAGGGGCCATAGGGTCAGAGGCCACAGTCTGGTCCGAGATATGCTCAACAGCAATGGGTACCAGTGTTGCCTTGGCGACTCTGGAGCTATCAAAATGCCTGTTGGTTGTTCTGCTTTGATCTTCAGTATCACCTTGGTCAGCAGAGGTAGAGGAGGGAATGCATAAATTTTTAGGGAATTCCAGCTGAAGGAGAGAGCATCCGTTTTCCAGGCTAGAGGATGGTGGGTCCTTGTGCAGAACTTTTCCAGGTGATGATTTAAGTGGGAAGCAAAGAGATCTACGTCCGGTCTTCCCCATGTCTTTGTTAGTTGTGAGAAAATGGGAGGATGCAGCATCCATTCGTGTGGATCCAAGAAATTTCTGCTCAGCTTGTCTGCCAGTACATTGTCCTTGCCTGGCACAAACTGGGATTGCAAATGTATCTTCAGACTCAGGGATTTTTCCCAGAGAAGCATTGTTAGTCTGCAGAGGGGATAAGAATGAGTGCCTCCCTGCTTGTTTATATACCACATGACAGTGGTGTTGTCTGTCCTTATTAGCAAATGTCCTTGTTGTAGTGATTTTTCGAAAGTCTCGATTGCATGTATCACTGCCAACATCTCTTTTTGGTTTATGTGCAGATGTCTTTCTTTTGGTGTCCATAGACCTTGAATGCATCTGCCCTCCATGTGCGCTCCCCATCCATGATCTGAGGTGTCTGTTGTAATCATTTGACCTGCTTGAGGTCTGTTGAAAGACATGCCTTTGTTTAACTGACTTGCTTGAGCCCACCACAAAAAATTCCTTTTGCAGACATGGAATAAGTCGGATTACGTCCTCTAGGCTTTGGCTGTGTTGGGGCCATAAGCTTTTTAAGTACCATTACAGCTTTCTCATATGAAGTCTTGCCAAAGGTATCAAAAGAATGCAAGATGCCATGAACCCCAGGGCCTGCAGGATTTTCCTTGCAGTCAGCTGGAGAGATTTGCTAGGCCTTTGAAGTACTCTGGTAACTGCTGCTGTTTTTCCTCTGTGAGGTAGGCCATTTGAGTGTATGTGTCCAGTTTGGCTCCTAGGAAAATAATCTGTTGGGATGGCAGTAGTCTTGACTTCTGAATGTTGACTGTGTATCCCAAGGCCTGCAGTAGTTGAATGACATAATCCAAGTTTGCTTTTAAGGTTTGTTTGTTGTCTGCTTGTATGAGGCAGTCGTCCAGGTAGGGGTATATTTGAATCCCCTGGAGTCTGCAGTGTGCCACTACTGATGCCAGGCATTTCATGAACACTCTGGGCGCAGTAGATAAGCCAAACGGCAATGCTGAGAATTGATAATGCTCTGTCCCTGCAAGAAATCTGAGGTATCTTCTGCAGCTTTGTCTGATTGGGACATGCAGGTATGCCTCCTTGCGGTCCAGAGTGACCAGCCAAGACCCCTTGCCCAGCATGGGAAGGAGTTGCTGCAGCGTCAACATTTTGAACTTTGGCACAATGAGAAAAGTATTTAGAGTTGACAAGTCCAGTATAGGTCTCCATTTGTTTTCTTTTCTTGGAACAAGGAACAGTCTTGAATAAAATCCCTGGCCTTGCTCCTGAGGAGGAACCCTTTCTATTGCTTTTATACTTAACAGCTTTGAAACTTGAGTGAGTGCCTCTGCCCTTTGATGATGTGGCAGGTTTGGCATGCCTTGTCTTATTGGTAAAGTATGGAAGTGGAATCTGTAACCCTTGTCTATTAAATCCAGAATCCAGTTGTCCTTGGTTAAGATATGCCAGTTTTTTGAGAATAAGGATAATTTTCCGCCCAAAGGTGCTTCTCTTTGAGCCTTTGTAGGCGGTATGAAAGTCAAGTCATTGTGATTGTCCTTGTGGTGCAGCTGGGCTGTCTGCCACTTCTTTGATTTGGAGGATGCCATTGGCGGCCCCTGTAGGATCCTCGGTATTGCCCTCTACCTCGGCACGCCTGCTTTTTCCCCTTTGAAACTTGTCAGAGCCTGGGAAGGACCAATTCTTTGAAGGCCAGTTTCTGCTGAATCTGGGCGGCTGAACCTGAAGAAAATCCTTGACTGTCTGTACTGACTTAGTTTTTTCCTCAATGGATTTCAACACATCTTGTGCATTAGCACCAAAAGCTTCTGTTTTTCCAGAGGTGCATCAAGTAACTTTACTTTAACATGGTCAGGCAAAGACTGATCTTTTAACCAAGCATGTCTACGTATCACAGCCCCAGTCATAGCTGCCCTACATGAAGCTTCCAATGCATCATAACCACACTGCAGAAAATGGTTGTTAACCTGCTGAGTGTTATGTATATGATCCTGCAATGCCTTTCTATCAATAGGCTCAGGAGAGGCTAACTTTTTCTGTAAATCATCCAGTAAAAAATCCTGGTACTGAAACATGTGAAAAAGGCAGTTAAGTGACCTCATGGCTAGGGTGGTAGAGGTATAAACTTTTTTACCCCATCTCTCCAGGGACCTAGCTTCCCTGTCCGCTGGCAGTGGATTTCCTGGCAGTGGAAGTAGCCACTCCCTTGGGGCCCTGTGAAATAGTTTCTAGATCCACAGAGTGGGCCTTAAAGAGATGCTTGTGAGTGTCGGGGACCCTATAATATCTGTCTGGCTTGACAGGAGCAGGGGGAAGAGAATCAGGGTTAGCACTGGAGTCAGAGAAAACATCATCCAAAACATCCATAACTGGAGGAATAGCTAAAGGTCTGTGCTGGGGAAGCTTGAGGAAGGTACGCAGCCTTTTCCTGCAATCAGAGAATTCCTGACCCTGCCATTTAAAATGTTCCCTCATAGAGTGCAGGACTTCACCAAACGAGAAATCCTCTGGAGGGGAGGCAGAGGGAATTGATTCCTCAGCATCAGAGTCCTCGTAGGTCTGGAAGTATTCTTCTTGGGAATCCGAATGCTCAGAATCCCCAGAGGTTTCATCTGAAGAGAGGTTGTCAGCCTGCTCAGTTCTGGGCCTTTTCTCTGCAAGTGGCTGAGACCCTCTGTCTGGATGAGGCTGAGACCCCCTGATAAGAGAAATAAGATCTGCAGCAAGAGACATGATCTGTTTATCAGAAGAAGGGGCCTGAGCAGCAGGTTTAGGATGGGCCTTGGTCTGGCTGGCGGCCTTAGCACGTGCAAAGGCCTTGATGGACATGGATACAGGAGGCCTAGCAGCCCCATGTGCAGGAGTAACCTTGTCTACAGAAATGGTGTCGGGTAGATCCCGAACTTCAGTTTCCGGAGGAAAATCAACAACCGGCACCGGAGAGATCTCCGAGACCGAAGGTCGTGTTAACGCTGTGTCGTCAGCCTGGAGTGGTAGAATTACCACTTCCGAAGGGACCGAAGCACTAGCGGAGGGTGTAGGAGTTGCATCGGTGGTGGACGCGGGCCGAGGATGTCGGTCCCGGTCCTTTCGTTTTTTGGCAGATTGAGTTGTCAGTTGATCCGACGGCATGATATACGCGAAAGATTCACCGAAAAAGTCTTCGGCAAATTCTGCCCGGCGCCTGAGAGTGCGCTTATTAAAGCAAGCACAGGCCAAAACGTCGTGGTCTGGGCCCAGGCAAGGAAGGCAGTAAGAATGGAAGTCCTTATGAGGTATTTGTTTACCACAAGACAAACAATTAACTTTCTTAATTTGTTCTGACATCGGCTGAGGCAAGAAAAAATGTTCCCCAACAGGGTACTTAGCTTTTAGATGACTTCGGTACTGAAAACACAGGAGCTGACCGACCGGCACTTGCGAACTGCTTCTGCTTCGGGCACCGCACGGCAAGAAAGACTGAAGAAGATGGCGTCAGCCGATGCCTTTATACTCCAGCCGTTGTGACATCGGAGAGGAGGCGACACCAGCCGACGCCGAACCCAGACTTTGGAATTCGGCCGACCGAGGGCTGCCTGAGGCAGGACAACCCATATGTTATGACTGCAGTTGCATTCTTGAAGGACATCAGCAAAGTGATGGACCTCTGTCTACGAGCCAAACATCGCAGATTCGACTACTGCCCCAGCTACTGCAGATGCCAATGTGGAGGTGGGAGTGAAATCACAAGGCAAAAGCTTTCTTGCCTCTCTTTGGGAGAAGGATCATGAGATAACATGTTGGGGAGGCTGACCACTGCTTGCTAGACACAAGAAGAGGAAATGGACAACTGATAAACAATGAGTGTGGGAATTAACAAGGCAGGATTTTATTGTTATTACAGTTAATGTTCTATTAAATCACACTTTTCAATAATGTATGGTAGATATAGCTAAACTAAGCTAACTGAAAACATTTATTTCAAATATAGCAGGTTTAAGTTTTTAGATTAACATATGTACAATATCCTGATTTTTTGTAGTGATTCAACAACTTCAACTGGGGTTACATATAAAGTACTTAAATATATGTACAGAGTAAAAAAATACAAAGAATGGTCATTTGTTTTTGTTGGTTAAGTAGACAATGCCCATAAGCAACAATGGACAGGGCCACTAATTAAAGCTTTCAAATTGAGTACAATAAGCGATAGCATGGTAAGATGTGGTTGGCTCCCCAGCTGTAAATTGGATAAAAATTACATCCAGCTGTAAAAATCTAAGGAAAGAATACTTGAATTATAGCCTGTTAAGTATTCATGTGAAAGCAGACAAAAAATAAATAAATAAAAGTGGGACTGAAAGCTGCTGCTATGATGGGATGCTTGGTGAACCATGAACCATATAGTGGTTGGAGATAAAGAAGCTGTACCTCTTGATGGAAGCTATGGGACATTTGACTCCTGAGATTACTCAAATGTTTCATGGGAAGAACTTTTATCTGTGGTTCAAAAACAGAAACTTTGAATAAAAGGGGTTTAAAGTTTATTGAGGAGATGACTCAAGGTTGTTGAAGAGTTGAATATCACTTGGATGACAATGAAAGGTTACTGCAAAAGAATAACACACTGAATAAAGTAGAATGCTAATCTGGAGTTGAGAATGATGTTGCCAGAAGGAAAACCCTGATAAAGCAGGAGAGCAGGGCTCAAAGGGAAAATAGAGTGATGTAAGTTGAAAAGAATAGACCGACTTTCATCAAGGAAAATTGGCAGTGTGCCTGCAGAGCACTGTATTTTTTCATACAGTCAAAGGCTAAATCCACACTGCCTTGTAATATTTTTGTGCACTGTGAGACCTGTGTGTTGAAGGATTAAATTCTGCTGTTGCTCTGGAGGCCTGAGAGAAAATATTTATATTTACTTTGAAAATCATTCCCTTCAAACAAGAGGAATATGAACACAGTTTTTATTGACAAGCTATGAGAATCAGCTGGAAGCTTGTGCTGGGACTGAGCTGCTGAATGAATTTT
Source organism: Protopterus annectens (assembly GCF_019279795.1). Classification (NCBI taxonomy): domain Eukaryota; kingdom Metazoa; phylum Chordata; order Ceratodontiformes; family Protopteridae; genus Protopterus; species Protopterus annectens. The sequence continues at coordinate 238,876,018 of NC_056751.1, forward strand.
CTAGAAGCAGTAGACTTGCCTTCTTAAGAGTTTGAGGCTAATTTTGGCGCACTGGGGGCAGTCCATATATATGCTGTAATATGGCCTAGTATTCTAATCCCTAATTGGTTGGATGGTCTGGCCTTTTTTAATTTAGGGGGCACTGAAAAATTAGTCTTCAATTACTTTCATTCATTCCCTCCTTCAACTGGTAGCATCAGGTCCTGCTTGTGGTTAGCAGGGAGCTTTGAGCTTAGTTACGAATTTTACTTTGAATCCAGAGAATATAACCTAAGCTATACAAATTCAGTTTTACACAAGGTGTTTTTCTAAATTAATGCCAAGATGTATATACGAAATAGCCAATTGCTGTTAACTTGAAAATGAATCTACCTTCAAATAGGAAATCAAGTTATACAGTTTATACATGTTCTTTTGACCTGTTTCAAGTATTTAATGTGTTATCAATGTTTAATGAAGATGGGAACAACTGAAGTGAAAGAAAGAAAAGGGACAAAGAGTATTTTCATTACCAAATAATGTTACAAGCATGGACTGGGTAAAAGACCTGGGGGGGTCCAGAAAGAGGCAGCAGTCATGGATTCAGAGAGTTTGTATAATAGCTTGAGAAATTCTGTACACAGTTTAACTGACTTTCTATACAGCTAAGCTATGCATATTTTTTAGGAAGTCTGAGCATGATGATTCAACGTGTAGGCACTAAACACCATTGTTTACTTGAAATGTTAATGGGATAACTAATCCAGTTAGTAAAAACATGGGTTGTGGCTTTACAGACCAGACATCCTGACAAGCAGCATCATAAGACTTTAATCTGAGGTGTATAGCCTAAGGCCATGCGTTCCATCTTTCAAGGTACAAAATGAAAAATGATTCTTATATCACAAATGTCGCCTTTTACAACAGACGAAATAGTAACAGATGAAAAATGTTTTGCAGGTAGTAAAAGGATTCCTAGGAGGAATCATGCTTAAAGCCTTTGGTGTTTATTTTCTACCTGTATGAATTAATGACATTAGTGGTTCCTTTTCAGGAAAGGGTATTAATTTATATGAGGAACTGGAATATACTGGCAAGTTCCAGAGACATGATGGGTGGTTCTTGAGCTGAGTGTGTCCCAAGACTGGAAGGGGAAGTAGAGGGTTATGGCAAAATTATGATGTTTGTGGACGCTTTTACAATAGTGTAAGCAGCACACTGGTATACCTAGTATTCCAAGTATATATCTAAATCTAGGATTACAGAATATATATTGTAATGCAGAATGCCTGCTTAGTAGAGTTATTATGCACACCATTGTGATCGTGGATCATGCCCCTCTGCAGCAGAAATGTAACTACGGTGTGATGAAGGGAGAAGCTGCCCCAGGTACAAGGTGATAGAGGGAGGGGCATGATCATGAGCACAAAGAATGGACTTCTTTTTTTTTTGCTGTTCTTAATGTTGACTTGAGTGCTATAGACAGATAACGTGGCTCTTTTCCTTCAGACAGAAGGGAGAAACACCAGATCAAAAAAGGGTCTTTTTTTTTTGCTTTGTTCCTCATGTCAATGTGAAGGTGGTGCAGAGATGATGCGGTGGTCTTCCTTAGAAGTAGAAGAAAGGAACTTTTTTCATTGGCTCATCTTAGTGCTGAAGGGTAGCAGATCAGGCATCAGCACCAGGTGAGATAGCAACAGCTTTGCTCTGAAGCATCACTTATGTACACTTGTACCTTTTGTTTCAGAGTGTCACTCGCACTTCCCAGTTTATCTAACAAGGTGAGAGTTTGAAAAATTATGCAAACAATTGGTGTCAAATACTATTGCAAATAGTAATGAGGATCCCCCTTGTCTGAGTGATGGAAGTGGATAACCAGGAAGTGATGAGAAAAGTAAGGCAATGCATAGTGACTCTTTGGGGAAAAAAAATGTAAAGTAGTATTCAAGGGGAAAAAAAAGTCAGACTAGAAACCTCATAATATAAGCTTAATGCAAGAAACAGCGCTAAACAAAGTGAAGTCGATCAAAATAAGATGATGTTTGATGACATTTTACACAAGATATATAACTTTTTAAAAGGAGTCAGTCAGAGGTACTTCTTCACATCCTTCCTGAATATCAAAGGGCTCTGCCTGCCTGACTAAAGCAGAAATAAAAAAAAAATATTGCTGGGTTGTGATCTAACGCTGGAGAAGCTTTAGTTAAAGATCTGGAAGTAACAGAAGATTCTTATGGAAGACTATATTATGTTGATGTAGAATGGAGTACAAACTGAAAACACATTCAGGATTATTTAACTGCAGCTGTAAATCAGCTAAACTTGCGCTGAAGCCAACTGTGAATGATCAGTGTGGATTTGTGGGATGAGGCAGACATCTGACACACTAAAAACAGAGTTGTTGATGAAGGTGGACAAATGGAACCATCAAAAGTGAGTAATAATATGTTTGGGTACAAAAATAAAAAGACTCCAAGCTGAATGGTATTTAACAAGAGTGGTATCCTTTTGGGTCTGTGAATGACTCAATGGAATTAATATTGACAATACATTTATAATCTGTGGTCAGTGTTTGTATAGATATTTTCTCATTGAGAATCCATTAGTACCCACGTTCAGAGGCCTCCCAAAAATACATAAGGAATTGAATAGTCCACCTTTAAGACCTATCGTCTCCAGCAAAGGGTGGTTGACTGAGTCTTTATCAATTTTTCTAGATAAACAGTTTAAACCTTTAGTTAACAGTACTAAACACATTCTAAAGGATACACAACAATTTATAGAAAATTTAGCAAGATGTAATGAGCAGCACCATATTGTAACTGGTGATGTCTTTGTTACTTTAGATGTGAAATCTCTATTTACATCGATCCCAAATAACACTGGGATTGAGTTTTTGAGACTATTTCTTTTGAACCATGGCATAGATAATGATAAAATTATTAGATGGACGTCTCTACTTGAAATAGTTTTAGAAAATAATGTTATGTTGTATGACAATAATTATTATCTACAACGAAAGGGGGTAGCAATGGGAACCCCATGTGCAAACTCATATGCCAACCTAGTGTTGGCATATTGGGAAGAAGCATATGTGATTAATAATATAGTTTTTAGTGAATACATAATACATTATTGTCGTTTTGTAGATGACGTCTTTTTGTTATGGAGAGGAACAGTGGATCAGCTAAATGAGTTTATACACTATATAAATGGGACCACTAATTTTCTAGAATTTGAGAGTACCCATTCACATGAGATGATACAATTCCTTGATGTTTTGTTAACCAAGGGACCCAATGGCATAAATACGGGAATGTATAGGAAGTCATGCCGGAGGAATAATCTACTCCATCGCACCAGCATGCACCCACGACATGTTCACAGAAATGTGGTAATGAATCAAACCCTAAGAGCTTCCAAACTGACCACTGATGAGATAGCATTTGAAGAACAGAAAAATGTCTTAGAAAAGAATTTTGTACATAGAGGACATAATAAAATAGTAGTGCACAACACTATAACCAAGGCAAGTGAATTGAGAAAAGATAGAGGTCGTCCATTCTATTATAACAAATCAAGCATTATTAATAAGAATAAAAAAGACACATCCACTTCTATAAATAGACTTATCATACCCTATACTAATAGGAATAGTCAAATAAAAAAGATAATAGAGAATAATTGGATGATTTTAACTATGGATGAGAAAATTAAGACTTTAGTCAAAGGAACACCAAATATAGCATATAAGAATTTAAAGTCCCTCAAAAGACTTTTATGCTATGAAAGGACAAATGTAGAAAATCCTAAGTCACAGAGGGAAGGTACTTTTCCCTGTCGGATGTGTAATCAATGCAGGTTTATAACTACAGAAAATGCATTCATTCATCCATATACAGGCAGATCCTACACTTTTAAAAGCTATACTGACTGTAGGTCTAAGAATCTGATATATTTAGCTCAATGTCAGTTATGCTTAAAATACTATGTAGGCAAAACAAACCGCACTTTGCGTGAGCGTATAAGAGAGCATATATACGCCATTAACAAGGAAGATGCCACTAACGCCCTAGCAAAACATGTTATGGACGAAGGGTCAACTCATCATTTTAAGTTTAAGGTTTTAGAATTGGTTAAGGTTGACAGCAGATTAGGGAATGTTAAGAATCGTACAGAGGAAGCAGAGAACAGGTGGATTCTCAGACTCCAGGCACACACACATGGTTTAAATGACAAAATTACACTAAAACCTTTTCTAGCAGCTAAGGCTTTTAAACATTAAGATATTAAAAGTTGTTTTTAAATGTGTTTTTAACATGTTCTATATATAAAATAACATATAGTTTTATCTCAATCAATTTAATAACTCAGCTTCTTTTTTTTTTTTTTTTTATATAATGTTGTGTTTTTTTCTCTGCCTTTGTTTTTAATTGTTAGATATTTGCTGCATATTCATGCATATTGAGCACTGGCACTTTAAAAATCCATGAAGTTAATTGTTTGATTAATGAATTGAGCTTTTATAAAATGTATATAAATGTTGGCAATTCATTCATTTAACATTGAAGTCTGAAGAAGCTTTATCTGAACGTGAAAGCGCTTACTCTTTGGTGCAGTTCTGCCATAATAAAGGTTTTTTCGCTAAGGATTTTTGGAGTTTGTGCTACTGGTGTGCCTTTGAGCTTATCTTGTCATTTCGCCATTTGCTGTTTTGTTGCATTTGCTCTATCAAGGCACTTTATCCAGCATAGGTGACTGTTTCCTTTTATAAATGAAAGCCTGTCAATACCATTATGTTTAAAAGATGGACACATTACGTTTGTCACTTACTCTAATTGCTTTGTACCTAGAACCTATGGAAGCAGTGACACAAATCTAATATGCAAGTATATCAAGTGAGGCAGTAAAAATTCCATTACATGTAGATGATGCATTTTGATATGCTTGCCAAGATCTGATAGACTCAGAGTATGCTTTTAGTTGGTCATTTTAGTTACTTAGATGTTTGTATAACTGTATGGGTTATTAGATTAATACAATTAAAACAACAGCAGTGGCTATTAATTATGAGCCATCTTGAAATGTAAAACAGTAACTTTTTGAGGGGAGAAACCACTTACATTAAATATTTGGGGGTCTGGGTCAGTAAGTCCATACAAGAATCAGTTAGTAAGATGCATGGGGAAATGAGGAAAAGACTGATGGTGGGGTTTGACTTCAGAGTACAAAGCACTGCATTTTTTGTAACACTCCTTTTGTTGAAAGTTTTTTTTCCCAATCCTTTATGACAGATGCCGCATCCCATTATCTGAAATCAGTTAAAAATCTGATGATAGATTTTTATTTGGCATTGAGGTGAGCCTTAAGTACTATGGAACAAACTGGTAGTTGCACAAATCTGAGGGCTGGGTGTTCAAGAACCTTAATTGTACTAAACTGATACTCAAATGAGAATATTGCAATTACTACAGATGGGTCACTACTTGGTAAAATAGTTGGTTTAGTGAGTGCAAATAATGAGGAATCTGACAAAGCAGTTCCTTGGTCTTACTATGGAAGAGAGGAGAAAGTGTTGTATGTACTAATGCAGGCCACTGGGGATGTTAAAGTGCTAGGTATCACAAAGATGAAACCACAGGCAAATCTGCTTTGACCTACTGGGCATGCAGATGCTCTCAGTGAAATTGATTTAAGGTTATGGAAAGAAAGGTCTAATGCAATTTATCTGGAGCAAATGGGAATCAGTGAGCATTGGAGTGCATAGCTTCAGATTAAACAAATAGCTGGCCTACTGAGTGCCTTGAAGTTAGAATATTAAGGGATGGTTAGTATTATTCGAGTTATGAGGTTTAATGTTTGTCTAGATAAAGTGCTCCCAAAGTTTTGTTGTCAACAACATGGGAAAAGCAAGGAGTGATTTGTCAATTACAAAAGGATTACAGTCAGTGCAGTATTCAAAGGCTCGAAGGAGCCAAGAGTAATAGCAAAAGTGGCACAAAACTGAGATGCACACAAAAGAAAATTTGGATGATGCATTCTTAGGAAATGTCAACTGCCACAGTATGCTACAAAATCTAGAAAGTTTAGAATGTCTACCTAGAAGTGTTTGCACAAGTTTTTTTTTTTTTTTTTTTTTTTTAATAACCTCAGCAAGGCTGTGACAAATGGCCACCCAAGTTGATTTTATATGCTACAGTGGTATTGATACCTTGACAACATGTGTTTTGCTCTAGCTAGAAGCCGGATACATATAAAGTTGAATTATAACAATAAGTTGTCAAAGGCATGACAGTGATACTAAATTGTTGATATTTTGGGGATACGATAAAACACTTGTATTTGACAAATACTTATTGGGCAATGATGCAATTAATAGCCATAACTAGAAAGCTTCAATTAAGTGCAAGTTCAAGGATGTACTAACTCCACAGGAGATAGCAGACACACACCTCTCAAGTGTTCAGATTTTTGCCTCATATTTTGGGTCTTTTTCTCCAAAAATTGTGGTTTTCTGGCAAATCATTGAGAACTGAAGTCAGAAAATGACAGACGTTTGAGTTTTAGACTTTATATCCTTTATAAAAATTCATGATAATGCAAAACCTGTTATTCCATCAACTAAGTTTAGAAGAGTAACATTTAAAAATTGTCCCTATTTTGGGCCTTTGTCCCCCACCCCATTTACAGCTTTGTCCAGATTTCTTGCTCTGAGAGGTTGAGAGGTATTTATTTATTTATTGTATTTGACATTTGTTGACTGGGATAGTCCAACTGAGCTAATGCCCTTTTTTAGTGGAGGCCCGGGAGAAAAGCTCCACAGTACAACTAAGCAAGAAAATTGTATGACTGAAGTAAAATACAATCAAAATATATATACAATAAAATAAAATACAATCAAAATATATATACAATAAAATAAAATAATTAAGCAAATGTCTATTACAGTACAAGTAAGAGAAAACAGCAAAAGACACATTTAAACTAAGTAGTAAGTATAGGAACAGGTAATAAACTGGGAAAAACACATTTGGATTGTCATCAGTGGACAACTGTATAATTCAAAGCAGTTTATTTTACAGGTGTAGATATTTAATAAAAAAATTGCAATTAGGACGCAGGTAGCTTATTTCCAGAACTAGCAAGTGAAGGAGCACTGAGGGTAGTAGGTGACTGTCTTGTCATAATAATGAGGTTAGTTTTGAAAATATAACAAGAGGAAAGTGAAGGCACAGAAGGAAAGGGAGGAATGGAGAAAGTGATGGAGGAGAAAGGAATGGTTTCAAGTGGGAGGATTTCAGCGACAGGTCCAAGTGCTGTTTATGTAATTTCTGAGTTTTTTCTTGAATTCATGGACATGGGTAATATTTCTGAGGGTCATAGGACACTTGTTCCATGAAAGAGCAGGAAAGTAGCTGTACAGATTCTGTCCAATAGACTTTTTTTGGTTTGTGAATCTGTAAGAGACATTGGTCTGAGCTTCTGAGGGATCGAGAGTGGTATAGAGGGAAACAAATGAGGAGATGTTGGGGCAGGAAGAGGGCTTGTCCAGCATAGAATGGATGATGAGAAGTTGAGTAAATAAGAGTTGGTTAGAAAACTCTAGCCATCTGAGTGTCCGGAAAGCATACAGTGGTGTGATTTAGAAGTCAGATTAGCTGCAAATCTAGCAACTTTGTTGTAGGTGGTTTTGAGTTTGGAAAGTAGTGAGGACTGTAAGTTACGATTTGTGAGCTGTAGAAGAGGTTAGGGAGAAGGTATGCTTGGGCAAATGAAATTCTGGAGTCGGGTATACGGAACCTTTTGTTTCTATACAGTAAGTTGAGCTTTTGGTAAGTTTTCTTGATGTAGTGAAGTACATGGAGGTCAAAGTTAAGTTGGTCGTCTATGATTGCTCCAAAGACCTTAGTGTGGGTTTCAACTATGATAGCAGTGTTGTTAAGGGAAGAGATGGAGAATGAAGATTAAAATGGTAGAGATATTTGGGAGGAAGATAAGACGTTTTGTGTTTTTAGGGTTAAGTATGAGTTGGTTGTTAGCAAGCCATGTTTCAGTGAGGTTGAAAGATGTTTGTCAGGGTGAGCAGGTCAGAGGGTTTGTCAGCAATGGAGATGACTGTGGAATCGTACTGTATGATGGATGACTGAGGACAGGATGTGTGAAGTTGGTTACTATAGATATTAAAAAGAAGGGGGCCTAGAATTGAGCCTTGTTGGACAACTATTTTGATGAGGAGGAAGGGAGATACAGCAGAAACCCATTTGATGGATTGCTGTCTGTCTGAGGTAGCGGCTGTTAAACCATGAAATAACTGCTGAGAAGAGGTGGAGTTGAGAATGTTTGGAGAGGACGGTGGAGTGAAAGACAGTGTCAAAGGCTTTGGAGAAATCTACAAAGAGGCAGGACATAAGTTTATTATGGTCTCTGGCTACGGAGATGGACTTAGTAAAGGAAATAAGTGCAGTAGTGGTGCTGTGGGTAGAGGTGATCAGGTTTTCTTGAGTGAGATAAGCAAAGATTTGTTCATGAACACAGTGCTAGAGAATTTTAGAGAGGAGAGAAAGTATGGCAATAGGTTCATAATCTATAGAATTTCCACCTCTGTTTATAGGTATGGTATGGTATTTTTTCCAGAGAGTATGGAGATAGGATATGCTATGGAGTTACTAGCAACCTTTAGGAAGAGAGATGGCAGGTTGTCAGCTGATGAAGAACATGGTTTAAGTTTGAGAAGAAGATTTTTAATGTAGATTGTTTGAATGGGATTTAGTGAGATGGGCTGTTTTGTAGTAGGGGGTGGTATGAAGTGAGAGACTGGTTGGTTGGTAGTCTGCATAAGTTTGCTGATGGTATCTATGAAGTATGAACTGAAAATGGATGCAGTGTATTAGGGGTGTGTTACTTGAGGCAGGGGTTGGGAGATGAAGGATTCCCTGGGTGGAGAATTTGGTTGACAATATTCCAGGATTTTTGGGGGTTTCAGGGTTCTGTAGTTTGGGGTGTGTGGCAGTTGTTCTTTTTATCAATGTTTATGTGTTTTTGGTAGTGTGAAAGAGACTTGGTCTTAGCCCAGATTTTCCAGGCAGAATCTCTGTTTTGGATAAGAGACTGAGTAGAGTTTGGTGAGCCAGGGAGAACACCGTGATTTGACTCTGACAGTTCTGGGAGGGGCAAGGGAGTTCAGTGTGTTTAGGAAGATGAAGTTGAACTGAAGAACAGCTTCAGCAAGATAAAGGAATGACATGGAGGACCAATCAACAGTGGTCAAAATTACTGAATATATCAGGGTTGAAGTTGGTTAGCGTCCGGCATTCTTTGCATTTATGAAGTCTAGAGAGGTGCAGGGAGTGTCTTTGGATGCATATAGGGGAGTGGTCACTAACTGAGTCTGGTAGGGATTCAGGGTGGTGACAGGGGTTAGGACTGGAGACAAGAATCCAATCAAGGATAGAACTGGTACTTGTGGGTTTATGAAGAAAAGTGGGATAAGTTGGGTGTACCCACATACTTTATGCTGGTGATAGGGGAGTTAAGAGGTGAGGGGAAACCAACTGACATCCCCTAGTAATATAGTTTCATTAGGTATATTGTCAGACATCCAGTAAAGAATCTGTTCTAATAAGGGTATGTTCTCTCCAGTGGGTATGCAGATGGCGACTATAGTTAGGGTTTTATGGTTGTATGGTCATTAAGTTTGTAATTGGAAATAGTGAGTTCACCGGGGTGAGAAGAGGGGGAGGGTTGGTTAGGGGGATAAGGATAGGAGGTCTCAGTACATAATGGCAATGACTCCACCTTTTTTGCATGTTCTATCAAGGTGTAGAATGTTGTAACCAGGGGGGAAAAATCTGTTGTCAGTGTTATGTGGTCTGAGCCATGTTTGTGGGGAGAGAGTAACTATGTTGGGGGAGTACTGGCTATCCAAGAGTGATATTCAGTTAGAATGTTGTGAATGTTGAAAGAGTAAAAGGAGAGATATTTGGGACTAAGGTTTGGTACTTGCAAGAGTATTTGCATAGTACTGGTAGGAGTTTATGAGTTAAAGTGTGGGCCAGGGTTGGCGTGAATGTCACCAGAGAGTTGAATGTTGCAAGGATGGAGTTGAAATGATATAATGGGGTAGGACGTGAGAAGTTTCTGTTCGATTTTGCAGTGTGGAGACTACAGGTGTTTGTAGTATAGTGAGAGGAGGTAGGAGCATCAGGATGTAGGTTTAGCTGAGTGTGATATGAAGTGAGTTTACACAGGAGTAGAAGAAGAAAGGATGAGAAAGGAGGGAGGAACATATTGGAGGGTAAGGCGCATATGAGAGGGTGGTGCAAATGCGACTGAGGGAAGGTATGTGAGACTAGTATTGTTGGAGGGGGGATGGAAGTAGTGAGTATGGGTGAGTGGTTTGAAGTATAGTCTGCAGAGATGAGGGAGAGGTTTAGATAGGTGAGGTAGGACCTGACTGGGTGAGGTTTACAGGATGTTGGAGTGCAGAGGAGGTGGGGTAGAGATACTTCGCTATAAAGGTAGTTGATGCAGGGGTGTGTGGAAATAGAGGTAGGGTAGGGGAGCAGAGTGAGCCCAAGCGTAGCAAGGGCAACTGAACGGGAAGGACTGTAGCAGAAAATCTCCAAGAAAAAAACAAACCAGTAAGCTACAAATGTTTTGTAATTTTACTAACGTGTTAGTTGTAGATTGCAGGTTTAAAGAGCAACCCTACCCTGTATTTTTTTATAAGTACACTTGTTGATTTAGAGGTTAAGACTGAGAGCCATTTAGGGATGAGCAGACACTGCAGATGAAAGAGAGTGGAAAGAAAATAGAATGGCAAAGAAATACTCGTGGCAAAAGTATGATTTTTAGGTGGTTGCTAATGCACGCTTACAAAGTACATTAGAGCTATAAGTGCTTTGATTTTAGGCAAGTGACATTTTTAGGATACTGCTTCAGTTGGAGGAGGAGTTAAAAGGATAGGGGGTACAATGGAGCTGGGAATAGCAAAGTTAAATGAAAGGGAAAATGTGGGTCAGATTACACTGCTGACATCTGACTGATGTTTAACTACTGGCGTGGTGGAGTGCTTTGAAATGATGAATATGCGAATTTCACAGTGGAAGATGTTGAAGTAAATTTGTGCATTGTTGCTTTCAATACTATTATCTTTTGTCCTACGATATTTTTATTAGTTTTAAATCTTATTTTGTCTCAATTGTTTTATCCTATCATTTTTCTGTAAGTAATGTTCATTCTAATATTTTCAGGAATCTTGGAGGTATGCGCCTTTAGCGATTAATGTATATAACATTTCTTTTGTATCAATGGTTTTAATTAAATAATATGTTTCCTATGTTGGGGGGGGGTCTACGAGGAATGAACTTTTAGCAGTGATTTCACACGAGCAGATTCTTAATATCAGTTGTATACATAATTTGATGATATAGTAATCATTTCTTATTTGACTATTTTTGTGTTACAATTCATAATCAATGTATGACTAGACTGCACATGTATGTTATTTATTTTTTTGGTTACTTGATAAAATACAATAATTTATTTACTTCTGTTTGATGACTCGGTGAATGAACTGGTCAAATTACCCTTTTCAGCCTTGAGCCAGCACCCTAAAAATGAGCCCATACACAAAGCTAACGTATTATCTTCAGGCCCAAGTACAAAATAAGCACACAAATTGCACAGACCTTTGAAGAAAATGTAAGCATTAAATTAACATACGGTGTACCTTAAAGCAACTTTTGGTGACATTAGTTAAGAATAAAACTGATGCAGCCATCAGAGAACTAATAATGTAAAAGTAGAACTGAAGAAAATGTCTATTAAAGTAGATGAAACTGTATTTAAAATGGTTTCATAAATTCAAGGCACTAATAAATAAGAGCATGTAAAATTAAATACATTATGCCATGTTTTCTGAGGAAAGGCACTATGAAATTGAGCTTCATTAGACTTAATGCAGCAAGAAAATAATTTCTAACAATGTATGTTGAATACAAATGCTAAACGGTCTGATTAGTTGTTTACCACATCCTCTTAGATCACCTTCAGACTTGTGGGATTTTTGGTACTGCTATAAACTGGCACTATCTTACCTTTCAGGAGACGCTCACTGCAGGCAGAATTAGGTGTTAATGTTTCCACTTCCTACCCTGTGATCTCTGCTGTCCCATTTGTTGCTTTCAAATAATACTACAATGTAGATGACACATGTCTCAAAGTCCTTGTCTCGGAAAACAGCATTTTCCCTTGCTGATGACTATAAGCATCCAAAGGTGGATGAACAGTAAACACTTGCAGCTTAGCACCTCTAAGACAGTGATGATGGCACCAGATTCCACCTTAAAGAATTCCATCTGTCCCACTCTCAAATGCAAACATTGTTATGGCAGTGATAGGCAGGACATTATTGTTATGGTAAAACATCTCATAGTACTCCTAAATAACAGACTAACACCTAGAGATCAAATGAGAGCTATAGATACTGTTTCCATCTAAGAACTAAAATCTAAATGAAGCACTTGCTTCCTCTTCCTCACGGCTCTTCACTAGTTGTGTATGTCACGGTTTCCTAGGGCTGCCTAATCAAATATCCTCCACCACTTTGCTTCATAATTTTTGGCTGTCCAAAACTTCCCCATCCAAATCCAGGTTTATCACTTCCTCATTGTACCCCTAGACTTTCTCCAACTAAGGTACCGGGGCTGGTGTGGAGCTTAAGGGCATCCTGGGGAAGTGGGGTGTCATGCTGGTGACTGCTTCTGCTTGGAGATTTTTTTTATGTAATGACCTAACCTCATCACCCCCCCCCCCCGCCACGATCTATTCTTCTGAGGGCTATGAACCACGCCTCCCTTTAGGGAGTGCCTAGACAAATAACTTCTCCCCTGGGATAGGCAGGCCAGTCCCCTTTCTAATAGTGTCTCAGGCATCTGAGGTAATAAATGAACATGAGCTGTCTGGACTGTAGTTAGGGTTTTACCCTCTACATCATGGCACTAGCTCCTAATTCAAAACTTGATCATTTCTAACTGGTGCAGAACTCTGCAGAATGAATACTTATGGGTAAGCTGAAGATACAGTACAGTTGTGTAAAATCTTACCATAATGGTAGAGGTCCTTCTCTTCACTGTTGCAGTATTCCTTACAATAGGTATCCCCTGCCAAAGACAGCCCGAAGTCCCATCGGTATACCAAAGCCTTTACGTTGCTTTAAGGTATACTGTATGTAACATGTATGCTCCTCACATTGCAATCCTACTACCAGGAAGCAACACTATACATCAAAATCTCCCCTCATTGAGTGGCCTCAAAAATTGCCAAAAATGGTAAAAATAAGAAGTACTTGCATAAGCATTTCTATAGGAGGGCAAGCAACTCTGTGCTCTCGTGTGTGTGTGGGGGGGGGGGCTCCACCAAAGCTCCTTACTACTACTACTGCAGTAACTCAGTGCACAAAAACACAAAGAAAAATAAATGGTACTAGTTACTGCAAACTAAGTCTCTCTCTATTGGGAGCTTGTGATCACCAACAGTACTCAATATAAACTACATTTGGGAAGCTGGACTCATCAGCAGGGTCCATGAAGTGTCCTGTTCTCTCTCACTGTAATATGTTCAGGAAACATAAATAAAGATGCACCTGAAATCTGTTTGAACCTTACTGAACATATAGTTACCTGTACTCTATTAAGTGGCACATGCTGATTTGTTCAAAGATTTGAAGCATTATTTAATAATGTCAAGAAGGAATTTCCCAACAAATAATGGACAAGAAAACTATTATCTGCACTGAATACTTGTGCTAAATGCAGATAAAGTAATGCAAATAGATATAATTAAGCAGCAGCAGAAAAAAACAGGCTAAAGTTCAAGTGGGACATTGGCTGGTAAGTAACAATGGGCAGTAAGAAAGGTGAGAAGTAGAAGGGTGAACAGGGATGTATGGGAAGATGGAAATGAGTGAGAACAGTGGGAGGAGGAAGAGGATATATACACTGATGGAAGCATGGGAGCTGAAAACTAAACTTGAAATGCACAGAGTAGGGCAATTCAGCAAATCTGAAGCAACAAGTGGAATGAAGCAGCAAGACTGGCATGAGGGTAGCAGTGTAGAACAGAGGAACATTGAGGTAAGCTAGGAATAGTAGGACATCAGATGATAATTTAAGGTAGAAAAAATAAGGAGATGTAAAGAAACCAGACTCATTTGGATAGCACAGAGGACAAAAGCACAATGGGGATGCCAGCAGTCATCCTGACTCACAGCAGAGTAGGATTTCTAAGCAGTAGCCTTTGATTTGAAGGGGAGAACAGTTGATTTTACCTTTGATGGCACCCAAGGACCCTATGTGCCAAGTTCTGCAGGAAGAACAGCAGTTTCGGAGGGGGTGAGGAAGTTAAAAGATCCAATAAACTTGAGAGATAAATGGGGAACACAAAGTAAATAGGGAACTACAGCTGTGTAAGTTGCACTTTCTCATAACAGTAGATGTTCGAATTCTTCACTGTGGCAGTAGCTTATGGGTTGTATCCTGAGAAGAATATAGCAAATGTCCAGCTTCAGAAGCTATCATCCCCTCACTCACTGTCACTCTGTCTGTTTATAGGCTAGGCCCATTTTACAGGAAGCTAGATTAACAATCAAAGTGACTAAAAACCTTCAGGACATTCTTGCCCTCAACAAAAATGGGGAACGTATCCTGAACTAAATCAAGACATAAACAGCAGCATATAACTTTCTGTCCTACTACAACCATATACAAAAGAAAGGGGATGTTTGGTGCAGTTGCTACTACAGTATTAAAGAATTTGAACATTTACTGTTATGGGTAAGTGCAACTTACACAACTACACTACATTCACCATTCATACTGCTGAAATAGTCTATATGTAGAGTACCATAGCTGATCCAACCTAGGAAAATCAAGGATAAGGGTCCAGGAGCACCTGGAGAATGTTCCTAGCAAAGCCTGCTCTGGAATTGGAAGTCTTGTTTGTAGTGTTAAATAAATGTATGGGCAGAAGACAACGTTGCTGTCTCTAGAATGCTTCTAGAGTCCACCCTTTCCAGTATGCCATCACAGAAGATAAAGGTCTAGTGGAATGTGCCTTAACACTGTCTGAAATTGATTTTCCATGGTGACAGTAATAAAACACAATAGTAGAAGACATCACCTTGAAATAGGCTGCTAAGACATGGGTTGACATTTCTTAATCCCACAATAGGAAATATGTTTAGCTTTCCTGAAGGACTTAGTTCTGCCAAGAAAGTACCAGAGTTGGCTATGCACATTTAGTGTGTGTAGAATCATTCCACCCTTGCTTTTACGATCCGATTATAAAACAGAGAGACTGATGGCCTGATTCAACATGAACTGTGAGACACCCTTGGGCATGAAAGAGCGGTCTGTGTGTAGAGTAACCCTGTGTGTGTGTGTGTGTGTGTGTGTGTGGGGGGGGGTGGCCTGACAAAAAGAAAACTAAGATCTCAAGGAGAATGAACCTGTCTATGAGGTTGTCTCAGGTGTAAAACTCCTTTTAGAAACTGTTTGACTACAAAAATAGGAGAGAGAGAGGGATCCACAAGCAGACACACAAAAAAAAAAAGCCACAAGATGAACTTCTACGGAGGAATGAGAGGCCAGAGGTTAATACCTCACACAATTAAGCACCAGTGGTACAAAATCCCTGATGGGTCCCTGGTCATTGGCTTGGTACCAAGTAGAAAACCTCTTCTATTTGTCAATATGCTATTTCCTAGTAGCATTCCTTCTCACCTCCTTTAGTACCTGCTGCATGTCCACCTATGAACATGAAAGAGGCATCTAAAAGTTATCAAAATCAAATCATCCAAGTATTCCTGGGGAAGTTTGGAAGCTAGAAGTGAAGATACTGATAATGAACTGGAACGTTTTGTTCACCAGTATTTTAAAAGTAGTACCGACATCCTAGAAGAAAATGATGGTGGCTATCATATCTAAAGATTGTAAAGACCCATCAGCTCTAGCTTCATATAGGACCATTTTGATTGCAAACCACGATTATAAAGTGTTTACGTCTATAATGGCTAAAAGAATGGCAAAGGTGATGCCAAAATTGATAAATATGGATCAATGTGGTTTTGTGGAGGGGAGGCAAGCATTTGATGACATTAATAGAACAATAATGATCCAGACGGAAGCAGAATCTAAGAAAATACCACTGTTGTTGTTGGGTCTTGATGCACAGAAAACATTTGACAGAGTAAACTGGAATTTTAAGAGTAGGGCAATGGAAGCATTTGCTTTCCCTGATAAAATTACAAGGTTTATTAGGAGGATATATGAGGGATTGAAGGCGAAAATTAAAGTAGGTAGGTTCCTCTCTGATAAGTTCTGTTTGAGGAGAGAAACCAGGTAGTGATGTCCTCTTTCACCTTTGTTATGAGCGTTATATTTAGAACCACTAGCAAAGAAAATAAGGGACTCAGAAATTCAAGGATATAACTGGTATGGCAGTCAACAAAAGGTGGCTTTTTTTGCAGATATTACTTTATACCTGATAGAAACAGAAAAGGACATTTCAGTGCTGTGGAACATTCTGAAACATTTTCAAGTCTTTTTGGGATACAGAATTAATGAAGATAAAACAAAGGCAATACCTGGGAGGGGAAGACAGCAAGACCCAAGTTATATAAGTTGATCCTTACAATAGAACAATGATTTGAAATTACTTCATTTGAAGGGGTATTTAGAGCTATGCAGTTAAGGCTCCTTCAAAGTGGAAAGGGATGATGATGAAATGGGAGAAGCTTGGATGCAGATCCTTAAACAGAACAATAACCATACAGAATATTATACTCAAAGGAGCAGAAAGTATTCTGAGAACCACGTCAACATGGGGAAGGAGGAAGGAGATTCTACCAATATGGATGACTGCAATTAGGGATACAGAGAATAGGCAAGAGGGTGCTGGAATGTACAGGAGAAAACTGACAAAGGAATCAAGGTATTTAGAGCAAGCAGCTAGAAAGATAAAGGTAATAGAATGGGAAGAGGCCAATAATTCATTTGGACTGCAGGCTAGAGATTGATATGAGACTACAGACAAAAAGAAAGAGATAGGGTGATCCTAAATGAAAGACAGGCACTGGTAGAGTTTTTAGTAGCATCTAAAACAGAAGCTGATGTTTAAAAAGGGGATAATTAGTAGGGCGTACAAAATACTGCATGATAACTACAAGAATTTGTCAGAAGAGGTTAGAAAGGACTGAGAAGAGAGATTGGATAAGCAATTCACAAAGAAACAATGGGGAGATGTATGCATGTATGGCTCCCAAATATGCAATGAAGTCTAGAAGAATTAGGATCTTTGCTTGAAGGTGTTTGCATAGGTAGTTTTATACCCAAAGTAGATTCCAAAGAATTTTTCCTCATGCAGATTACAGATGTGGTACGATGGGGAAGAAAGAGGTACTTGGGAAAATATATTTTGAGAGTATAATGAGTTGGAAGACTTTGAAAAACGCCCTGCACACTACTCTATCAAAAATACTGGATAAGCAAATTGGCGTAACTAAGGAAATGAATTTTTGATCTTTGATACAGAATCGGAATTGTCTAGACATAGTAAGACCTTGCTGAGTCTAATTCTGGTGACTTCCAAAAAAGAAATTACTAAAAAATGGAAATCAAAGTCTAAACCAACTGTACCACAAGAAGTGAATATAGTAACACAGATAAACAACTAGAAGTGGATAGGAGCAAATTATATTAAAAAATGGGAATTGTGGGAACAATGCAAGCAGAATAATGTTCTGGAGGAGGAATGTGGTTTAAAAGAAGGCAGGATAGGAATGAACTAAGTAATATTTCACTGACAACTGGATAGAGTGTAAGTGATGTAAAATGTCTGCAAGTAAAAATATGTCAATATGTGTTTTCATTTATATAAATGTATGATTGCTTATCTTATAAGTGATAATTTAATAAAGATGTTTCTTGTTTAAAAAAAAATCAAATCATCCAAACAGTCAAAGTTTTTGATGTCAGGATCTTTCATACTCCCCTTATCTTGTGTGAGTAGATCCAGTTTGTGAGGAAACTTATGATAATTGCCCCTGGCCAATTCCATATGAAGGGAGAATACATTTGGACAGTGTCAGAAGGGAGTCACCACAGAGTTCCGAAGTTCTAAGATCCTATGCTCTGGAAGAAGCAGCCAAGTTGGATCTGAGAACTGAATTCTTCAGGAATGAATGAAAATGACAACATCAGATCTATAAGGCTATAATCATAAATAATGTACCTAAGGGACACAGTAAGATAAAGTACTTAGGAGTAAGGATTAAAAAAAGGCTTCAGTTATGGTAGGTAAGAATATGTGGGAAGAGACAAAACAAAAGATAATACAAAAATGAAAATTTGGAAACTTTTGTTTATGGACATAGTAAGATACTAGCAGTGAAAATGTTTTTAGTCCCTTTAATTTTGTATACAGGTCAAGCAAGTTTTTATCAACCAGAGAAGTTGAAGACAGTAATTAATATAGAACTGAAGGAATTTATCTGGGAGGGGAAGAGGCTAAGGGTTAAAAGTGGGATAAGTTGATCCTTCCAGTAGAACACGGCTTAGGGTTAACATGATTTGAAGGGATATTTTAGAGCTACACAATTAAGGCTCATATACAAAACACAAGCAGAACGTTGTAACTGAAAATGGAAAGGGATGATGATGGAACATTTGCATAGGTATTTTTATACCCCAAGCAGACTAGAATTTCTCCTTGGGTAGATGGCAGACGTTACAGGTGTGATGCGGAAGAAACAAGTATGTGAGACTAGGAAAAAGAAGTTATGTTTTCACCATAATGTTCCAGCTGTACTGTCCATTTTCATTCTTCCTCAACCAATGGGTTTGGATCCAACCCAACCACTTTCTACAGATTCTAGGATCCAAATCTAAGAAAGAAAGTACCCCAAGGAATGTTTCAAACAATTTAGATGATGCTAAAGAGGAAGCATTATCCCCTATATGACAGTTTGGGTTGGCTGCCAACTGAACTTTAATAGTGGAAAAACTTGCTACATCCTGGAAAACTGAAGAAGCAAGGGAGTTCAAGGCTGCTTGGATTGGAGCAGTGAAGGGATCTAATTGTTTCTGCTGAGCCCAAATAGTGAATCTTCTCTATTTACTCTTGTGGACTTTTCTAGTAGAAGCTTTATGGGCAGATACCAAAATGTTTCAAACTGGGGAGGAAACCAGGAATGTAAACTCATCATCAGAATTAGAGAAACCATGCGGTCAATTTGAGGCCTCAGAAACCAAAAAAGAATAAGTGCAAACCACTATAGAGGATGCTATGGTGCTTTTTGACTGTTCTGAAGAAGACTGGGCTCCAGTTGAAAGCGCTTAACTGTTATAGGATTGTGGAATAAAAGTATTGACATTCTCTCGTGTACGAGTTTCTTTGGAAGGTTCCTGTTCTTTGTACAATTGGAGTTGCTGAACTTTCCTTTTTACTTGTTGTCGCTATGGCTGAACAGGAGACTACCTTAGAGGCTTCATGGTCTCGAGAGGAGTTTAATGGACTTCGGGCTGAAGTAACAGCCGTGCAGTGTGAGATACGTAAACTGTTTGAACTTTTAAACAGCATTGCTTCTAATAAGGCACCTTTAAATAGCGTTGGTTTCAATAAGGCACTTCAGGCTTCTAATGATGGATTGCAAACTTTGGCTTGTTTGCATTCACCCCAAAGTGACGTTTGTCCACCGAAAGAAAGCACGTTGGCGTTCCGAAGGGAAGGGGAAGTCCCTGAAGAAAACCGGAAGGTGTCTGGCGTTGATGCATCCGAACATGAGGCAACTAGTTTCAGGAGGAGGTTACCTACACCTGAACGGTGTTTTCCCGTAGCTTTACTACCTTCGGAGGATGCAGTTCACAACAACAAAGCTACAATAGATTTACCGGACACTAGCGACGGCTTTGCTACATCTCCTAAAGAACAGCGGCGGTTTGTTTTTCATGATGAAGCACTTACACCAGCCCAGGATTTTACTTTTGATTTTAGTATTTCGAGGGCAAGACGTGAGGCCGAACGGAATGGGGCTAGACCAAAGACTGTATACACGAACAAACCTAACGGTTGTATCCAGCAGAAACATCATATTGATAAAAAAGGTACTGCTGTCTATATTATATCTAGTCCTAAATCTAAACAAACAAAAAGGACTTTTGACCGACCTGAATATAATAAATTAATTAATAGTGATTTGTTTATCACAAAAATAAATGAAAGAGAGCTATTTGACAATGTTTTAAATGGACATGGTGATATGTATGACTTTGGTAAAAAGAATTACAATAAGAAATTTAATGAGAAAAACCATATTTATAGCTCTCTGAAAGAAATGATTTATGACTTTGGTAAGAAACTTACTGCATATAATAATGCCAAAATAGATGTTAGTTATTTAAAAAATTGTATCAATTCTAAGATAGTACCCAAAGGTTTACGATTTTTTAAATTACCATTAGGCATATTATATAATGTGGAAGTGATGAATGAATTTAACAGTATGTTTGACGGCTTTGGAATTGCGTTCATGGAATTGTTACTGAAATATCAACAAGAGAAATGTGACTCCTTAGGAGATGAGTTAGAAATTATGTATGAGACCATTTGTAATGATGTAGATTATGAGACCTGGAATGATCTTTTTAAAAAACAATTTTATCAAGCTGAGAGTAGAGCCAATAGTATTTTTGAGAGGAAAAGCAAGAAGTTAACTAGGGACCATGAAGCATACAGTAACAACAGAGCTTATATATGGCCCAAAGTTAAAGAGTTAGAAATAGGTTTCATGTCCACCCCCCGTCGGACCACATATAGGGATTTTCAGAGTGCCAAGCCTCTTTATGTAAGACATCCCAACAAACAGTGGACCCAATACAAAAAATAGATCAACATTCCCACACAGGTGCTAGTGTAGTTACAGTAGACAAGACTTTTGAAACTGAATTAGTGACATTTACCCCTCTTATTGATCAGGATATTGTTTTGGAGGGAAATACAATTAGTAGTAGGTTGTCACCTCAGAAATATCCTATGGTCACATGTTTCGAAGGTTTCAAAGTCTATAACTACACAGACGTGGAGGTAAATGACGAATTTATTCGGGTCATGCACAAAGGAATGAAGTTTATACCTACTGTTTGCAACAATTTATTTGACAACATTAAGCAGGTGAAACTTTTTTGTCGCAAACTTAATTTGGCTGTGATTTATGATGGCTCAACGGACAATGTAGTCAGTAAGGAAAATACACAGTTGCGCAAAAAGAGTTCTTACGTACCTGCATCCCATCCTAGCATATCCAACTTTGAGAAATTGGTTAGTCAAGATATCTACAGACTACATAGGGACATGAGACATAGGAATTCGTTGTACAACGGCCCACCACATAATCTTACCCAGTCGGAAAAGGAATGTCTTTACAAAGTGATGCACAACAAAGAGGTACGCATCATGAAACCCGACAAGGGTGGGGGGATAGTACTTTTTTATGTTGAAGCGTACAAGTCTTGCATTTATGACATCTTACATCAGGCAGACACTTATGAAAATGTCTCCCTTAATCAGATTAACATTGGACACCATCGCATTGATCTGGCTATAGAGGAATATTTAATAGACAACAGGATTACAAATGACACTTATATGTTTTTGAAGAATGATCACCCCATTTTGGCAACCATTGTTGGCATACCTAAACTTCATAAATCCTTGGAGCAACCACCCTTCAGACCCATCATTTCCAGCTCCCATTCTAAAACATACAACATAGGGAAATGGATAGATCACCAGCTTAAACACATTTATGGAAACATCCCACATATTATGAAAGATTCGTGGAGTTTTTTGGGTAAATTACAACATGAATATTGGAGACCAGACCTCATTTTAGTCACCATTGATGTAGTCGACCTTTTCTCCAGCATACCCAGAGAACTAGGAATCGAATATTTCTCTAACAGCCTGAGGAAACACGCAGGGGTTAGTTGGGACAGGGTAGTGTTGCTGTGTGACATGATGGGACTTGTGTTAGAACACAATTATATTGTGTTCCAAGGGGAATATTTCAAGCAAATAAAAGGTGTTGCTATGGGTGCGTCGTGTGCCCCTATCTTTGCCAACATGGTGATGTTGGAATGGGAAGAGGAAGTGTTATTTAAGAGCAATTTTTACACCAACATCACATTCTATGCCAGATATTTGGATGACATTTTCATTTTGTGGAAGGCCTCTATAGAGGAATTACAAGAATTTATGTCTTTTATCAACCATTCCTCTCCATTTTTAAATTTTACTCACCAAACCAGTACTGTGGACATTGCTTACTTGGATGTCTTAGTTGGCCTTGATCAACACACATTCACTTCTAGAATTTTCCGCAAACCAACTTTTTCCAATGATTACCTACATTTTACAAGTAACCATCCTCCACACATTTTTAAAAACATCGTAAAGGGGCAGTGTATCCGTGCAGCGAGGATGTCTTCGACTGAAGCTGTGATGAGAATGGAACTTGATACCATTAGGAAATTATTTAGTAATCGTGGATATCCGGATCACATGCTCCAAGACATATTAGACTATGTGGGTAATGAATGGGGTAAGAAATACCCCCCTTTATTAGGTAAATATGTGGTAAATGAAAAATATGAAGGGCAATTATCTAGTTATTCTAGTCGAGCATGTATTTTGACTTATACTCCACATACGTGTTTTATAAAGGACATACTACGACAACATTGGAACATACTTGTTAGTTCGAATTTGGAACGTTTTGTGGGAAATTCTCCTGAATTTGTATATAAGACAGGTATTAATATAAAAAGATTATTAGAGAAAGCTAATCAAGACACGGCCACAAAGGATATGTACAAAGGCACAACAAAATGTGGCAGATGTAAACAGTGTAAATTTATCAATGAATCTAGATACATCAGACTCAAAAATTTTAATTCTACATGTATCAGAACTAGAACTGGAAATTGCAACACTAATAGGGTGATATATATAGCTACATGTTGTTCTTGTCCTATGTATTACATAGGCAAGACTGAAAGAGTTTTTAAAAAGCGTATATATGAACACCTTTACCGTATTCAGAGGAAAGACATGAAGAACGCATTGTTTAAACACATCCATGAATATGGTACAGAGCATACTTTTCAGTTTGCTATCATAGATACCATTAGGTATTCAATATTTGGGGGGAATTGGAAGATGCAATTAGGGGCCTTGGAGAGTAGATGGCAGATTTTATTAGACGCTACCAGACCCCCAGGACTAAATGAGTCCATCAGTATTAAACCTTTTTTGGTCCTCTCTTAGTATAAGTGATTGAGTAATTATATTATTATTTATTATATTGATTTTTTAAAAACGTCTCATAAGTCTTTAAACATTTGACAGTAGTATTAATTTGTAATAGAGACTGTAGTTTTCATACATTATACATAGTTAACATTTATGTTTTATATTTTTAAGTATATATTTTATAAATATTTTATAAATATCCTACATAGTTTATATAGTATAAATATTGCATATATTCTAAGAAGACAATAAATTTAGACTATTATATGGTTATTGCTGCTGAATGTGCACTGTACCTTTAAGTGTTTTGGCGCATTTTTTAAATGATTGTATTGGTTTATATATATAAAGGATGCTATGGTGCTTTTTGACTGTTCTGAAGAAGACTGGGTTCCAGTTGAAAGCGCTTAACTGTTATAGGATTGTGGAATAAAAGTATTGACATTCTCTCGTGTACGAGTTTCTTTGGAAGGTTCCTGTTCTTTGTACAATTGGAGTTGCTGAACTTTCCTTTTTACTAGATGGCAGACGTTACAGGTGTGATGCGGAAGAAACAAGTATGTGAGACTAGGAAAAAGAAGTTATGTTTTCACCATAATGTTCCAGCTGTACTGTCCATTTTCATTCTTCCTCAACCAATGGGTTTGGATCCAACCCAACCACTTTCTACAGATTCTAGGATCCAAATCTAAGAAAGAAAGTACCCCAAGGAATGTTTCAAACAATTTAGATGATGCTAAAGAGGAAGCATTATCCCCTATATGACAGTTTGGGTTGGCTGCCAACTGAACTTTAATAGTGGAAAAACTTGCTACATCCTGGAAAACTGAAGAAGCAAGGGAGTTCAAGGCTGCTTGGATTGGAGCAGTGAAGGGATCTAATTGTTTCTGCTGAGCCCAAATAGTGAATCTTCTCTATTTACTCTTGTGGACTTTTCTAGTAGAAGTTTTATGGGCAAATACCAAAATGTTTCAAACTGGGGAGGAAACCAGGAATGTAAACTCATCATCAGAATTAGAGAAACCATGCGGTCAATTTGAGGCCTCAAAACAGCTCCAGTAGACTCCAAAAGACGTTGTTATTAATCCACAAGTTTAATCCACATAACGCAGCACAAAGCGATACAAACGACAAAACTAAAATAAAAACAATACTCCAAAACTAACATAATACACTAGGACTGAAATCACACTGGTCTTCATCAGAACTGCTGTTGGAAGCATTCAAAACATTTAAATTAACTTTTACAACTAACATCCTATCAATTTGAGGCCTATAATATCTTGGCGAATCTGTCCTGATGGATGAGATAGGATGTCTGCACTGGGATCCAGCATCCAAGCAGGATGTATTAAGTGAGACAAAAGGAAGGGAAACCATACCCATTGAGACCAAAAGGGTGCAATAAAGATCACTCTGCTCTTCAACCGTAGTGCCTTCTGAAAAAAATTGGAGACGATAGGCAGGGGAGAATAAGCATACCAGAGACTGGGGAGCCAAACATGAACTACAGCATCACTCACTGAATGTCCCTGAGAAGGGATTAGGGCAAAAAATCTGCTGCATTTGTTGTTGAAGGACGATGCAAATAGGTTACAGCAAGTCTGACCCACTTGTGGTTGATCATGTTTGCCACTGACTGTTTGCGAGACCCACAAATAAGTCATGAAGATGGCCCTGTTGAGCCAGTCTGCTAGGATGGAGGACTTCCCTGGTATGTGTATTGCTACTAGGAAGTGGTTGGAAGAGATTGCCCATTGCCAAACCTTTACTGCTGCTCAACAAAGGGGATAAAGATCTGGTTTCCCCTGTTTGTTGATGTACCAGACTACTGACATGCTGTATGTCTGTACTTCAATAGTCCCTAGAGGGAGAAAGCTCTGAAAGGCCTGCAATGCTAGAAGCACCACTCATCTCTAGGACACTGACATGCAGAGTGGTCTCTTGTATTGATCATGTGCCTTGAACAGTCCATCCCAAGAAATGCCCCACCCCACCGCAACTGTGAGGAGTCTGTGGTCAATGTGGTGCTGGGGGGGATAAATGGACGACCTTGCTTGATTTCCTCTGTGTGGACCCACCAAAGGAGAGAATTTCTGCATACTTGAGATAATTTTATAGGGTGCCTCAAGGGACAGCAACGAAAGGATCACTGCACTGCTAGAGTCCATTGGAGAATTCTCATGTGTAAGCAGGCTGTGGAAATCAAAGATATAGTGGCAGCCATTGAACCTAATGCTTTGAGGATCAATCCTGCCAGGGGTGTTGGAATGGAAAAAACTTGCCTGACGTGTTCTCAATGTAAGAATTCTGTTCTGAGCTGGAAAAGCTAGACAACTGACAGTGTCCACGTGAGTTCCTACAAAATCTATTACTTGGACTATTTGCATATGAGATTTGTGCATGTTGATGGTAACTCTTAGCGAAAGTGCTTGGTGGAGTACATAATTGCTGGTTTTTATTAGTAGATGCCTGGTTGGAGCGGTTAGGAGGCAGTCATCTAAATAGAGAAACACTCTGAATCTAAGCAGTCTCCGGTGAGCTGCTACCTGCCATGCATTTGTTGAATACCCTGGGGGCTGCGGTGAGACCAAAAGTGAGGGCTCAGAAGTGGTAATGACCGTCTCCCAACTGGAAGCGCAGATACCTTAGCAAGCATCTGTTCATTCTGATGGGATATAGTATGCATCTTGAAGACTGATTGGACACATCTAGTCATCTTTCTGAAGAAGAGGTAGAATGGACCAGACCATGACAATCCAGAATCTGGAGTTCTTTATGAACTAGTTCAGATAGGTTGGGTCCAAAATTGGCCTCAAGTCCCCTATTTCTTTTGGCACTAAAAAGAACCTCGAGTAAATTCCAGATCCTGTTTGGTCTCATGGGACCTCCTGGATGACTCTTCTGTCTAGCAATTTTGCAATTTCTTGAGCTGCTAGCTCCCTCTGATTGGATAGAACATCGGGGAGAATTTTCTTTGGTTTCACTGGAAGTTGAAAAAAGGGAATGAAGTATCCTTTGGATATGATCGTTTGCACCCAAAAGTCATTTGTGATGGCTAGCCAGGCATCTTGGTGCAAGAATAAGTGCCCCCCAACTGCCTCCAGACAGGGACAGTAAGGCGACCTTTCAGGAATGCTGGAAGGACCTGTCTGAGAAAGATTCTTGAGATCCTTGATTCTGCGGATCCCCTCTGCCATGTGGGCGATGTCTACCATTACAATTGTTTCCCCCGCCTCTGGGGGAAAAATCTCTGAGAGACTCCTGGAAAGGACCTTGAGACTTCTTGAGCGATATTTTGTTACCACCACACTGGTTCCTAGAAAAAGAGTCTCTGTGGGATAGAAAAGCAAATTCCAATGGTAGACAAGGTCCTCCCATCCTGTTCACTCCAGGAAAGATTCTCTCTCACTACTGAGCCAAACAAGGACACTCCAAAGGAAGCATTGATGAGTGATGCCATGAAGGGTTCCATGAAATAATATAATCACATCCAGGCATGTCTCCTTATAGCTATGCCTGAACCAGCCACCCTTGAGGTACCTTCTGCAGCATGTGAGATTAACCTCATTGACACATTTGAAATGGATAGTAGGATGGCCACTTGCAAGGAAAAATCTTTCTGTTCCTCTGCAGATATGGACCCTGGGGTAGTACTGGAGAGGTCCTTTATTAAGTCCCTCTGCAATCTGGTGAAATGTGTCAGGTAATTTAGCATTTGCAATGTGAAAGTCACTGACACACAGACCTGCTTCCCAAATCTGTCCAACGTCTTAGAGTCCCTGTTAGGGGACGGACAGTGGAGGTCTGATCCACACCCTCCTTCTTCATGGCTGCGGAACAACCATGGCCTCTATAGGAATCCTTTTCATCCAGCGCTGTTTACCTGTCGGGCCACTTAGTACTTCATCCTGGTGTTTCGAGATAGGTTCCATGGAGTCCGGTTCCTTCCGCACCTTGCAGGAAACAAGATTTATAAGCTCATCCACGGAGTGGGGGGTAAGAGGCAACTGAAGATGTAGATGGGCTAGACCCAAAGGCTACCAAAACCACCAATTATTCCTGGGAAGGGGTTTAGGCAGACCAACCACCTTTCCAGTGAAGGATCTCTAGGATGTCTCCAAATGAGACATCTTGCTGTGGAGATCTAGGGGACTCTTCCCCCTCATTAAAGTCAGTGTCTTCTGTCAGGGATCCCTGTGGGGAATCCAAATACCTCCTCTTGCACATTCTCTTAAGAGGGACTTCCCCAGTAGGATGTTCTGGGGAATTATTGGAAGAGAAGTTTTACAGATGGAGCTGTTTGGAAGCTCTTCTGGGCTGGCTGTCTCTGAGGTGTAAGATGTGAAGGCTCAGACCCAGGATCCAGAGAAGGAATAGGGTACGGATCCGAAGACAGAAGAGTTGACACTACTCTTGGCTGACAGAAGACCCTCTCCACCACCTCGAAGGCAGAGGGACCTGGAGAGACCAAGGATAATTCTTCTGGAGCCGACACTTTCAGAGCAGAAAACCCCAGAGTCTCCCCAATCCCCCACTTTAAGGGAGGAGTCAGAGCACAGTTATCAAGCAATGAGGCTCCAAGAGGAAGCAATGGCTCTGAAAGCTTCAGAGTCAAAGACAACCCCTTGGGCTGCATGCCAAGGTTTCGGCTCCAAGAACCGGCATGCTCCAACACAGTCAGAGCCATTTGGGTCAGGGAAGTAGTCGGAGTCTAAGTAGGAAGAACCCTTGGATCCGATGCATCAATTCCAGGAGACTTCATATCCATGAGCTCCAAAACAGGTGTTTGGATAAGAGGAGGAGTAATAACGGGTACAAAAGCAGGCTGGCGGCTCATGGAGCCGGTGGGGGATGGAGCTGGCAAAACCCCATTTGGATCTGTGTTCTAAGCAATTTCCTCATCATCCATTCACCTCTGCTTCAGAAAAGGACTATGAGAGGACCTTATGGAAGAGGATATGGAGAGTGGCCTAGAGTACTTCTTAGGAGTTTCTGCTGAAAGGGAGACCTCAGCCTCAGAGACACCTGTTCCAGTGAAAAACTTGGAACATGAAGCCATAGATTGTTTCAGGTCCGAAGACTTTGGATCTGATAATTCTGAGACATTTTTTGTGGGTTTAATGAAGATATCTGAGGAGGAGTCTGGGTAGGAGAGTGCTTACAGTGCTCCCTATGCTCCTTGGCTTTCTGAGAGGGGGTTTCAGCATCTGTAGAAGTACCTGAGGAAGAGGCAGAAGCAAGGAGGAGACCTTTTAAAATAAGATTACTCCCTCGATTGCTTAGGGCTCTACTATTGAAGGCAGCACAAATAGCACAGGAAGTATCTAAATGTACAGGGCCAAAACAATAAATGCACTCACTGTTGGCATCACAATTAGGAATCTTATGCCCACAAGAAGTGCATTTCTTAAAACTTTAAAACTGGTGGGTTTATCAGTATTGGTTACTTAAAGCACAGGACAAAAAAGGGAAAGACTTTTGTTTTAAACATATAGCAAGAAAAGGAAGGATGACTATCAACAATGGTAGAAAAGAAATATACCTGCTAGTATAAGGAGCATACAATACCAACGATGGTATATAAAAGAGTTACCAAAATATAAGGGTAAGGAGGGAATATATAAGAGACTAATAGGAAAAAAGGATAGAAAGAAAAAAAATTTAAGTAATGAAAAAGTCACTCGAAACCCTAACCGTCTTAAAAAATGGCAAACGAGATCTGGGGTATTTGGTGGTCAGGGGCATTATGGGTAAGGAAGGAGCTCGAGATTCAGATCCTAGAATCTGTAGAAAGTGGCCGAGTTGGATGCAAACACATTGATTGAGGAATTAATGAAAATGACATCATCAGATCATATGTTTTGGGAGTGTAATGAGCTGGCAGATTTTAAATTCTCTATAGAGTACTCTGTCTGAAATACTGGGTAAGCAAATGGGTGTAACTAAGGAAATTATTTTTTTACCTAGTCTACAGGATCTGAACTGCCTTGATATATAGTAAGGCCTTGTCAAGTTTAATTCTGGTAGCTATCAAAATATCAGTTGCTAAAAAATGGAAATCAAAGTCTAAACCAACTGTAGCTGAAGTACTGAATAATATAACACATATAAAATAAATGGAAGGGAACTCTTTAGAAAAAGGGAGTGAACAAGTTAAATAGAAATAAATGGAAATTGTGGAAAAATGCATGCAGAATAATGCTCTGGAGGAAGAGTGAGGTTTAAGGCAAAAACTGAGCAATTTATGCAATGTTGGACTGATGACAGTTACAAAAAAAGAACGTGATGTATAATGCATGTAACTGGAACCATGTCAATATGGTTTGATTTCTTTTATATTAATATATGTTTGTCTATGTCTTAGGTGATAAATTGATAAAGGTGTTAAGGCATTTTTTGATACTGATGTGCTTTGGCTTGTCTGAATTATCCCAGAGTCCTTGCACTTTTACCCCATTTGAAAATGCTCCCCAAGCAAAATCTGAGGAATCAGTCAATACACATTGCATTGGGGTGGGTGCAGAAAAAGGGAGACCTGTATTGTGAGCCATCTAATCCCTTCTCCAATGCATTTCTGACTTTATAAAGACCAAAATTAGAATTTGAAATTCCAGGGAATTAGAATGTCAAGTCCACGTTTTACACGTACCAATGAATGTTTTGCATATGTAGCCTTGCAAAGGGAATAATGAGAATCATAGAACTCATTAGGCCTACTATCCTGAGAAATTCGCTGGCAGTAGCTTGAGACTGGGGAGAAAAGTTCAGGAAGATCTCCAGACAAAAATGCACCTTCTGTTGAAGGAGAAAAGCCTGTTGCAATATAATGCTCATCAGGCAACATAGAAACACAATCCTGTGTGACAGAATGAGGGAGGATTTTTACATGTTTATCTGGAATCCCAGATATATAAGTTAAGGACTGCTGACAACTGTCAAGGCTTTGCACAAATAAGCAAGTTGTCTAAAGAAGGAAAAATGTGGATTCCCTGCATTCTGAAGGGAGCCAACACGGAGACTAGACACTTTGTAAATCTTATGCAGTGGACAGCCCAAAGGGTAATGCAGAGAATGGATAACTTGACCCACATATACAAAATGTTACAAATCACTTGTAACGGTTTGTTATTGGAAAGTCATGGTAAGTATCTTTGAGGTCTAAGGCTACCATAACGCTCTTACCCAGGACATATATCTCTTAGTTTGGAATCTCCACAAAAATAATGATAAAAGACTGATTTAAAATTCATCTTCAAGACTGCTCCTTCTTTTGAACCAGAAACATTCTGGAGTAAATGATCTTTCCTATTTGTTCTGCAGGAACATGTGCTATGAATCCTGTTTCTAACATATGTTGGAGCACATGCAGAACAACAAATGATTGACTGGGAGGGAGGGGGAATCCCCCCGAAAGACAGAGTGGGGGATTTTCTATCCCTTGTCAATTGTAGCTCTCCTAGATCACCTTCAAAACCTGTCTGTGACAATCTAATGCCAAAGGGGGACACTTGAGGGTCAGACTCTCTGAAAGAAGAAAAAATGCATGGGCTGGAATGGGAGTTGGAAGGAAAATGACCAGGTTTCTGGCATGGTCATTCTGAGGACAGCACTTGGACCCTTTCTGGGATTGTTACTGGACCCCTCCTGCAATCTCTTCTTAGGTGTCTGTTAGCAGAAGGTACTGCTTGTTTGCTTTGTCTTTTAGAGGGAGTAGAGGCTTTGGAAGGAAGAACTTGTGGAAATGAAAAATCCTTGCAATTCCCTGCATTTATTTATCCCTCTCATTCCACTGGTTGAGGACGTGCACAGTAGAAGGCCTAAACACCACCTTCCTGGCCGTGGAGGAAAGTACAATAGCATAAGTAAACTCAACATAACAGCAGATGTTTGAATGATCACTGCTGTAGCCTATATGGGTTATATCTTACCATGGCTATTAGCAGCTGACTAGCTTCCATAGGTTCATAGGTTCATACTAGGCTATCTGCCCTAGGGCATTTATAAGCCTAGCCAGAGTGTGTTTGGCTTTCGCCACGCATTCTAAATGAATTTTGCTATGCCCTTTTTCGAGGTTAGTATACTGTGCCTCTGTCTAACAGTGACACATTAGTGATACCCGGAATAAACCTACGATCTCCCATCCACTCATCAAGATTCCTCTTGAAGAGAGTCAATGAGGGACTCCGCCTAACCTGGACTGGGATTTTATTCCAGAGTGAAGGGAGCCTTCTGGGTTATGACTCTGTCCCTCCAGCATGTCCTCTTTATTTCAGTCCTGAGGTTCAACTCTCTCGAGCGTGTAGCTCGATGGGATTTGGATTTTCTGAGGTGCAGCATGTCCATTAATTCCGGGTT
This sequence comes from Protopterus annectens, assembly GCF_019279795.1. Taxonomy (NCBI): domain Eukaryota; kingdom Metazoa; phylum Chordata; order Ceratodontiformes; family Protopteridae; genus Protopterus; species Protopterus annectens. The sequence goes on from NC_056751.1 coordinate 238,907,722, forward strand.
GGACATGGCTTTATACGTCAGGCACAGATCGCCTCTGAGCAGGCGGTATGCCACTGAGTAGAGCTGGAGTTTCTTTAACCGGGCAGCATATGGCATCTGTTTGAGCCCTTTGATCCTCTTGGTGAGGTACTTTTGGGGTCTTTCCAGTTGCTGCAGGTGTCTGGTAAGGTACATCCCAAAAGGGGCACTGTACTCAATTATGGGCCTGATGAGGGATGAGTAAAGAGGCACGATGACCTCCCCTGATCTAGATGTGAATCCCTTCATGATTAGGTGGGCTATATAAAATGTTCTTCTAACCACTTTGGCCACGTGGTTGTCAAATGAGAGATTGCTATCAACTTGGGTCCCCAGGTCCCTAATTACTTCTTCTGTACTTAATGGATTACCACCTATGTGGTAATTTGTGGGCACTTTGTTTTTGCCAAAGGGGATGACTATACACTTTTTGGCATTTAGCTTGAGGCCATGGCTCTGGCACCAGTTGTCTGTTTCTATGAGGCCCTTTTGGAGGATGCTTGTGTCGGCTGGAGAGTCGATTATGGCACCCAGTTTGCAGTCATCTGCGAACTTGGTCAGCCACAGTCCTTCCGTGTTGGCCTGTACCTCCGAGAAATATATACCGAACAAGAGAGGTCCCAGGACTGAGCCTTGTGGGACGCCACTTGTAACTGGTTTGGAGTCTGACATGGCTCCAGCAATTCTAACCATGTGGGTTCTGTCCTTGAGCCAGTTTGCAAACCATCTAGTGACATAGGGGTTTATATTTAAGCTGGTAAGCTTATCTATAATGCCTGAGTGGGGTATTGTATCGAAGGCTTTTGCGAGGTCCAGGTAGGCTGTGTGGACCACCTTCCCCTTGTCAATGGCCTTGGTGACTGTTTCAAAGAAATCGACCAGGTTTAAGAGGCAGGATCTGCCCTTAACAAAGCCGAACTGGGTAGGATCCAGTGTCTGTAGGTCCCCAGTATCTTTACTTATGAGGTCCATGATGATCCTTTCCATAGCTTTGCAGACCAAGCTAGACAGGCTTATGGGGCGATAGTTTCCAGGATCCATTGAGGCACCACCTTTGTGGAGTGGGACCACTGTTGCTGTACGCCACTCTTTGGGTACATATCCTGAAGTAAGGATGAGATTGAACAGTAGTTTTATGTTTGAGTTTAGCTCTTCTTGGAGTTCATGTAGGACGCAGCCCGGGACACCGTCTGGTCCCATTGATGCTGTGTTTTTTTGCTTTGGAGAGGACAGCTCTTACCTGAGCATCTGAGATGTCGGGGGGCAAGCACTCTGCTGGGATAGATATTTGCCCTTTTGGTGGGGAGGGGGGAGAAGTTTGCGATGAACCTGTCAGCTAGGATGTTGGCAATGTCTGTGAGTTCGGTGTATTTTTTGTCATTTTGGACTAATTCTGAGCATATCTGGGAATTCCCACCCAGGTTCCTAACATAACTAAAGAAAGCCTTGTGATTATCCTTAGTGTCCTTTGCAATTTTTCTCTCGAAGCTGGCCTTAGACAATTTTATGCATGCCCATAGTTTTTTGCTAATACTGATCAGAGATGCCTTCCCTTTTTGGGATTTTGCTCTATCATGTAGTAGCTTCCTCCTTCTATTGTATAGTTTGTTTATGGCTGGGGTCCACCAGACAGGACGTCTGCCTTTAGAGGATTGGGTCTTGGTTTTATTTGGGATTGCAAGATCCATGCATTCCTGAAGGTGTTCATAGAATGCGTTTATAAAGGATTCTGCAGTCTGGGCCATATTTTCCACAGGCCCGGGGGCTTTGAAGGATTCCACCTCGGTTTCGAGGAGTGTGAAATTTGCTTTAGAGAAGTTTTTCACTGTGGTTTTCTGGGCAGGGGGTGGGGTCGGGATGTGAATATCCAGTGAGATTAGTTTATGGTATGATCTTACCAGTGAGGGATACACGTCTGGTCTGGAGCACAGAGTCCCCATGTTGGTGATGATCAGGTCCAGTATGTTTTCCCCTCTTGTGGGAGTGGTAAGAAATTGTTCCATAGCATTTGAGTTTATAAATTCTAGGAACCTTTGGGCTAGGGTGTTGGAGCTAGAGTAATGCTCCCAGTCTATGTTTGGGTAGTTGAAGTCGCCCAATATAATGGTGTTTGGAGAGACCTTCATATTTTCCAGTGTTCTCAGGAAGGCCGAGTGGGGTTCCTGGGTTTGGGAGGGTGGTCTGTAGCAGGCTATAAACTGGAAGGCAGTTTTACCCACTGTTAGTTGCACATGGATAGTCTCTGATGCTTCGTGCTGTGCCACCAACCTGGAGGTGTGGGTATCTTTGACTAATATTGATACTCCCCCTCCTTTTGTGGTTCGGTCCAAGTTTTGGGGCCGAAAAGCATGGTATGAGGTATAACCTGGTAGTGCTGGGGTGCTCTTGGGAGCCTTGAACCAGGTTTCTGTTACTGCACAGATATCGATGTTCTCCATGCTAAGGAGAGTTTTGAGTGTGTGCATCTTGAGGTTTAGACTTCTGGCATTGAGTAGCATTACTCTTAGTTTCTTATCCCTTGTGATACCTATGGAGGTGGGTTTGTCTTTTAAGCCTTGCCTAAAAAAGGCACTATGGGGGTAGCAAGAGCCTTTGCCAATATCCGAAAGCCCAAGGGTGACAGGTGCAAGCCGTCCCTAGCGAAGCATCGTGGCTTGTCGAGCATGTCATCCCAGGCTGACAGGCATTAGATCCCCTTTGAATGACACCAATACTTAAGCCAATTGTTGAAATTGATCATCGTGTCTTCATATTGTGGCATTATTCTTGGTGAGGGTAAGATGCTACTCAAGGTCAGGGTCATACCGGCCTGGGCTACATGCTCAGAGAGCTCCTCTATGTCTCTTTTCATGAAGTCCGGGGAGGTACGTCTCAGGTCATTCACACCAGCATGGACAATGAATGAGTCATATTTGTACTTGCCTTGGAGTGACCTGAGTGCTTGTGTTATGTGGCGGATCCTAGCGCCCCACAGGCAGCTCACCGTGACATTCTCCTTGTTCAGCCTGGTGAGCGGGACGTCAGTGTGCCTGACGATAGAGTCACCTATTACAAGTGTATCAAGTGCGTTGTTTAGCCTTAAGGGCTGTAACTGTTCGGCACACTGGCTTTGTGAGCTATGTGTTGCACGTGTTTTGTTTTGGGGTAGCGGTTGCTTGGGTGTCTGCTTTGGAGGTCTCTGCTGCTTAGGCAGATTTTTATTTAGAGCCTATGAGTATGTTTTTGTGTGTTTATGTGTTTGGTTTGCTGTTGTGGTAGATCTATGTGAGACTGGAATTGTAGTGTGTGGTTTCCTTCTCCTCCTGACTGGTTACGCCAGTACTGAGTTGAGAGAGCTTAGCCTCCAGTTTGGCTATATGGTTGCATCTCTCACGTGTGTTGGAATCTGTTGGGAGGAAGAGAGGGTGGTTTGTGTACATGAGGAAGTTGTAACATTAGCTCAAGATTCCCAGATTCACCAGCTGGACCGGAGAGGAGATTGACAACTGACCTTTGGACATGCTAGAATAGTATTGGGAATTCCTTTATAATTGAAAAAAAGGGCCAATGGGGAACAAGGTACTCAAGGGGAGTTTGTGAGGGTGTAGTGCTTTTAATTTTTTAGTGATGACTTAGTGAGCAAGTGCCAGGTAACTTAAATGCAATGTGTTACAGGTAACTTAAATGCAAAAACGACAAACAGTAACTTTCTTTCAAGTGAAACAAGGAAATAAGTACAGTAAGCAATGCAGATATCACTAGGGATCCACAGAAGCACTGAAAAGCCCCGTTTAGGTGAAATTAGCTTCAGGAAATAAGCAAACAAACAACAAGCATACAAACAAAGCTAGATTCAGCAGGCCTGGATCTAGTCTATGCTACAGCAAACAAGGTGTACCAATTTCAGTAAGAAACATTTCAAATATGCAGGCACTATAAGCCTTTAACCAGAAATTCCCAGCTCAGAAGGGGAGAGTCCAGCCTCTCCTCCCACAAGAGTGCAGACCATGAACCTTCTTAATGTAAAATAACTGGCCTGAAGCCCACGTGCTTAAACCAGAACTAATACACTTTTAGAAAAACAGACACTGAGCCCTCAATCAGCAGTTCCCAACTTAGAAGGATGTAAGCTACCTGTCCTGCCACCACAGTGCAGGCCACAAACCTTCTTAATGTAAAACAACTGGTCTGAAGCCCAACTGCTTAAACTAAAAGGCTTAGAATGAGTTACACCAAGCAGTAATAAATACAATTGAGTACTTTTAAGATGACGCAAAAGCAAAATAAAGTAGGAAGAAACACAAATACAGTAAAAGCAGATAAAATTATTTATTTTTTTTTTCAAGCTTCAGGGCATCTTACACACACCCAAACTGTCAGCTCGAGCTGAGATGACAGAAAGACAAGTTTGGGCTCGAAGTCCTTCACAGCTTTTCTGCCAACAGACAGAGAGAGAGGCTAAGCCCTGAAAGGACAATGCTAGGAACAAAAAAAAAAAAAAAATGTCCACATCCTGGCATAAAATATACAAAACAAGGGGAATGCAGGGAGGGGGCGGCTACTGTAGAAGTGATCATTCAAACAGACTGTTATGGTAAGTTTACTTACACAATTGTACTATCTTCATCTGATCACTGCTGCAGAAGTCTTATCTATATGGCAGATTACCCTAGCTTACTAAATTTGGGAGGAAGAAGGAGAAGAGTCCAGGAGCCCCTAGAGAATGGCCATAGCAAAGCAGGATCTGGACCAAGAAAAGGAATAACAATAGTGCTTTGTTAAAGTATGTACAGAGGACCAATAAAAGCTTCTAGAACAACTCTAGAATTTATCCAAACTCTGCACAAACACCACTTGAATAAACACAAGTCCCAGGAGCTGAAAAAATTATCTTTTCTCTTTATTAATTTACAATCATTAAGAACTTTCATCATGTAAAGTGGACTTCATCAGAATAAAGACTAAAGCAAAGCTGCTCTATTATAGCAAGTAAAGCCCTCCCACTGAAATGAGTTTCCAAAATACCATTGGTCAAGATCAACAGCAATTAAAAATCAACTGAAAAGAAAAAAATCACTTAATGAAAATAAACAATCAGTTGTGTTAAAAAAGTTACAATGCAAACAATTTTTAAAAGGAGGATTTGTCCCAACAGCAATAGCCATACAAAATATCTTAAAAATCGTGCTTTCAATAAAAACATTAAGTTGTACATGAAAACAGAATTGACGTTAATAATTAAAACCTTAAGTGTCAGCTCCAGACCACACCACTATGTTAGGACTCATTTGTATGACACAGTGTGCAACTCAAATTATAAGTAAAACTTCACAAACCACTACATGCTTTCCTGAAAACATATGATGAAAGCCAAAAAACACGCCAGACCAGCTGTAGGTAAAGTAAGCACTTTTGTTTACTTCATAACCAAAATTCATTAGACAAAACAATAATCACAACAAGCCCTTTATATATCCCTCCAAAAACATCAATTAATAAATTAGTCAATTACATAATTAATTCACTCAAACACAAAACCCAAACATTTTCATTACCCTTAAAATCCTAAACTTCTAATATCATACAACAAATTTTAATTAGGTTAAAAGATGAATACAAATCAATTACCACAATAATAAATTCATCTATAACATGATTTCAGTCTTAAAATACATTTAATAGACAAATTGTCATTCATCCCAGGGAAAAATGTGCATTAAACCTTAATTGCCAAATTAGTTCCCTTTCATCTAGTTCTAAGGCCACAGGACTCCCCCCCCCCCATCCGTACCTACTACTTGATCAATCACAAAAAAATAGGAAAGCATGTGATGGGATACTGATTTATATGCCTAGCTAGAGCATTGTTCAAATTTAATTTTCTAATATTATATATATGCTCATAAATGCGCTGTTTAAGGCATCTTTCCATCCTTCCAATATAAAATGCAGGACACAATTGACACATGGCCATATAAACAACATATTTAGAAAGACAATTATAGTTGCCCTTTAGGAAATAGGTCCTCCCATACATATTAAATGAATTTGTAACTTTCACAAATTTGCAGAAATGGCAAAAACCACACTTAGACATTCTACCATTAGAAGTAACAGCACTGATGTTCCCGAAGGATTACATTTGAATTTAAAGCAGATTACATTTCATACTCGGACATTGAATTATACAAGGAATTAGTTAATAAAATATTTGTTTCCAAGATCTTTAGGAAGGCTACTTATTCTAATGCCTTCCTGCATTGGTCAAGTGCCCATCCCTATCACCAAAAGAAGGCTGTTGTGAAGGGGCAGATGGTCAGGGCATCTAGAATTGTTACAGAGGAAGCTGATTTCATTTTAGAATGTAACCTATTGAAAAATATGTTTGTTAAAAGGGGTTATCCACCCAGCTTGATGGATGAAATTTTTGATGAAGTCAGTTTTAAAAGAAAGATTGGGATTTTTAAGCCTCTTATGTACTGTACTGATTTACTGGTTCGGGATGCTCTGCCTTCTGAGGGAACCGGTATGCCTGGTGCTGACATGAGCATGAATTATCTTGATATGAGTCAGTCGAATATTGAACCCGATGTGTAAGATGAATTTTCACAGAGTGGTTTCATTACTACATTTTCACTTGATGCTGATAATCTTAGATATATTATTAATAAGAATTGGTGTTTTTTGAGGGAGGATGCTTTGATTAATGGAAGGATAAAAGAAAAACCTGGGATTGTGTTTAGAAAGGGTAATAACTTGAAAAATGCCTTGGAAAGGAACATCAGTGCTGTTACTTCTAACGGTAGAATATATGTGTGTGGTTTTTGCCATTTTTGCAAATTTGCGAAAGTTACAAATTCATTTAATGTGTATGGGAGGACCTACTTCCTAAAGGGCAACTATAATTGTCTTTCTAAAAATGTTTATATGGCCACGTGCCAATTTTGTCCTGCATTTTATATTGGAAGGACGGAAAGATGCCTTAAACAGTGCATTTATGAGCATATATATATATATATATATATATATATATATATATATATATATATATATATATATAAAATATTAGAAAATTAAATTTGAATAATGCTCTAGCTAGGCATATAAATCAGTATCCATCACATGCTTTCCTATTTTTTTGTGATTGATCAAGTAGTAGGTACAGATGGGGGGGGGGGTCCTGTGGCTTTAAAACTAGATGAAAGGGAACTAATTTGGCAATTAAAGTTTAATGCACATTTTTTCACTGGGCTGAATGACAATTTTTCTATTAAATGTATTTTAAGACTGAAATCATGTTTTAGATTAATTTATTATTGTGGTAATTGATTTGTATTCATCTTTTAACCTGATTAAAATTTGTTGTATGATATTAGAAGTTTAGGATTTTAAGGGTAATGAAAATGTTTGGGTTTTGTGTTTAAGAGTGAATTAATTATGTTGTTGTGTCTTTCGGCTTTTCCCGGTTAGGGGTCGCCACAGCGGAGCTCCGGTCCGCTAATGATTGGCAGTTGATTTTTACGTGCCAAGTTGCCGGCCCTGACGCACAACCTTCAATGAAGGTACACCCATTCACGCATGTCTCCACACAGAAGACGCTATAGCTGATAATCGAACAGGACAATGTCTTACTAAGAGGCGACAACGCTACCGCAGTAGTGAATTAATTATGTAATTGACTAACTTATTAATTGATGTTTTTGGAGGGATATATAAAGGGCTTGTTGTGATTTTTGTTTTGTTTGATGAAGTTTGCTTATGAAGTAAACGAAAGCGCTTACTTTACCTACAGCTGGTCTGGCGTGTTTTTTGGCTCTTTTTGGATTTCATTAGTTTGTGTTTCTTTTTGGTTTTAGTTGTTTGAAAATATATACCTAAATAGTGGTGTATAAATAAAAAAAAAAAAAAAAAAAAGAACCACAATAAAAAGACACCACTAATAAGTTGACAGATGCACAATATTTGATGCAATTCACTTGTAAAAATACTTCTTTTACAAATAAAATTATACCTTTAGCAGAAGAATACTGCTGATAGAAACCATATGATTCAGACCCCAGCCATTTGTAGAACTGATTTTAAACTGCCACCTTAAGTCCTTTAATTTCAATAAGTTCTGCCAAGGGTCACTCATCCCATCGAGAACTATGCTGTCAACAATGTAAAATTTAAACCTATGCAAACTCATAGTCCTAATATGTTTGTATATTACATTATGTTCATCCATTATACTGATGTCATACGTATGTTGCCAAATTCTTACCCTCAAAGATTTCTCAGTTTTCTCGATATAAAAACTGAGACAATCTTGGCATTGTGACACATACACAATGGCAGTGCTTAAGCAGTGGTATCTTTAGCTCAGTTTTATCTCACCATAGCCATGAATAAAAAAGGAAGAACCTTCTAATATATAGCAGCACTGCTTACAGTGCCAGCATTTCCTGATACTGAAACAACCATGGGTTGTCCCCACTCTTCCAAAGTCTTAAAACAAACATCCTTTTTGTATACAAAATTAGGTGGAAGAACCCAAAACACAGAATTGTTCCTAATTAACTGAAAATATATTTCAGATTTTAACTATCACAGATCTAGTGGCAGAAAAATCGAGTCTGTAGGTGAGAATTAAAGCCTTGTTATATCTAACTGTGGCAACTGGTGGGATGTTATTATGTAGGTTAAAATTTTCATTCTCTATTGGGGGGGGGGGGGTAAAAAAAAATCTCCTATTCACGTTTAATTTTAACCTTGTCAAAAATAACACTGATAAATCTGGATGGGTAACTGCTTACCTCAAAAATCTTTGAGTTCACTACTCTTGTATAAATTTTTTCTCCTGTGAAATCATGGTTGCTAATCTAACCACTTGGCTCTTACACAATGCTTTCTTCTGGTATATCTGGTGCCAACTACTGAAATCTAACAAAGAATTAGAATAAGTTAACTTCCTACAAATACTGGACTCAAAGCAATGACTATCTCTATTTTTGAAATTGTTAAATCCATGTAATTAACTTGCTCTAAAGAAAAATTGACCGTAAATACCGAACATTTGGTGGTAGCATTCAAGTATTTAACTTCTCTAAACTCCCAGTCCAAAAAATTATCCTGTCATCCAAATAACGACCATACAATTATAAGAATTCCTTAAAAGGAGATGAACACACATCTGTATTCCCACTGAGTCATGACTAAGTTGGAAAAATCAGGGATGCCGGTGGCACCCATTTCCACACCTATCTGTTGTCTAAACTGCTTCTCGAAGAAAATAAATTATTTTCCAACACCATTTCCATCAAATCCCTCAAACGTTTGATCCTGTCATGGTCAAATATGCTGTTGATACATAAAAAAATCGTAAAACCACTCTAGGCCAGCATCATGGAGGATAATGGAAAAGAGGTCCTTGACATCAACAGTAACAAAAATGACACTGTCACTATATAAAGCTTTAGTAATTCTACTTAGAAAATCACACAAATTCTTGTATAGACAGACTACATTGTCACTCACAATCTTGAGTTGATGGTCAATAAATCTAGCTATGGTGAAAGTTTTAGAAAATTTTCTATCCACTACTGGACACACAGGTGGGTCAACAAGATTCCTGTGTATCTCTGGGATCCCAAAAATGGTAGAAGTTCTTGGGTTAACAATCTTTAAAAAATTGTAATCTTTCTTAGAGCTGCATCCTTGCACCAAAGTCATGTAACAACATATCAATTCTTTGATAAGCTACATTTCTTTGATTAATTGAAAGCTCTTGATAGGTGTCACCATGCAACATATTAAGCATCTTATTTATATAGTCACTGGTATTCATCATCACCAACCCAACACAGTTATTCGGCTTCATGAGTCTGACTTGCCTATTATTGACTATTGGCTTCAATAAGATTTGCTCATCAGGTTTCAAATTAAACCTAAAATAACTCTTGTTTTTCCGTAGAATCTGTCTAATATCTGCTTCACAGTTTTCTTCAAACAAAGTAATAATGGGATGCACTGCAGGGTTGAAAGTACTTGGCTTGCTGCAATAGGAAGCGGTACTAGGGGCTGTACATTTCTTCTGTGTAAAATACAAACTAAGATTAAGCTACCTCGAGAACAGTTTTAAATCAATCAAAACATCATCCACTCTAGCTCTCCTAGTGGGGAAAAAAGGTTAGACCTTTCTCAAATAATCTGCCCATTGGTTGCTAATAACGAAATCATTGTAGTTAAACACCCTTAAATCATGTTGCTTATTGTAAACAATACTTAAGTTGTTTATTTTCAGTATGGTCTCGCTCTGCTCCTACCTGCTCCTCTGGTACTGATGTACCCTGTTACAAATCGCCCCATGTCGGGGATTGCTCTACAATATGTTGTACTGTCCTCTGTTGTCTGTTCCTTATTCTTTATGACCTCCTGGGAGGCAGGAAATCTAATGTGACCCCCCCCCCCATTTTCTTGTTCTGGGTGGCTCCAGTAATCTGACTCATTAACATCTGGGGTACCACCATACCGTCATTGTAACTGTCACCAGTTGTAACGTTGTTGTCTTTCTCTATGGAATATTTAGTCTTCGATGGGGAAGGGTACGCTTTATCACTTTCCTAATCTAATCTGTCAAGCTTATTTTCTTTTTTACTCTTAACATTGCAAACTGTTCTGTCAACTTTGTCAAAAATAACCAGAGTCATTTGAACAGAAAATAACTCAGAAGTTAAATTATTATCTAAAGTAGCGATAACATTAAATAATTTGTCCATATCTTTCAAATTGTGCTTTATAAGCACTTCTGTAAGTTTACAACCGTGTCTATTAAACAAGTGAAGTCATGTTACAAACATGAACCTTCTGACAGTCATACTTCCAGTAGCAGAGCTCTTTTGGTATATGGCGTAAACAAATACATTCTTTAAAGTAACTATTCTCCACTTGAAGTTTTATACATTAGTCAATTAATTTTATTCAAATAATTCTAGAATCCAACTCTTCCCAAAATGCTATAAATGTGGCCAAGGCCCTGGCAGAGCAGGCCTTGAGCCTGTCTGGAAAGATTTGTTATGGCGAGTATAACAAGATAATAGCCTTTGACAACCATTGTTAACAGTCTGGTTTGACAGAGGTATCCCATTTTCTTATCTTCACAAAAAATGAGCAAACTGATCCAAAGATCTGAAAGATTTGGTTATGTCAAGATAATAACGGAGTTGTCTGAGGGCATCCAAGGTATGGAGCATCCTTTCTCCCTCATTTTTAGGTTGCAGAAAGAAAATGGGAGATGGACAGGTTGGCTTAAAGTAAACTCAAATACCACTTTAGGCATGGAAAGAATGACTGGTTCTCAAAGAAAACCCTGTCCCTGTGGAAAATGATATAGGGTTTTCTCACCGCAAGCTTGCATGGAGAGTCAGACACCCTTATTGCAGAGGTCAGAGTAATCAGGAAAACTGCTTTCCATGTTACAAATCTCAAGGCAGCCAGGTTACCTGGTTCAGATGGAGCAACTGTTAATTTTCTCTACCACAAAATTAAGATCCCAGTGAGGGGAAGCCACTGGTTTTCTTGGAGGCCTCTTATACAAAAAACATTTCTGACATGAGACTGCATTGAAAGAGGATCATGCATGTACAAACATGCTGAAATGACCAATAAACAAACCTTGACAGAGGAATAAGAAAGGCCACTGGATAATAACTCTCAGAAATATTGTGAAAACAGAGGACTACCCCTGAATAGGTGTTGGTTACAATGTTGGCACAAACTAGAAAACTTTTTTCCATTTGCTAATAAATGACTTTCTAGTAGCAAGCTTTCTTGTCATCATTAGTATCTGCTGCATATCTTCAGTAAACGGGTTCCTAAAAGAAATTAAGACTATCACCCAGGCAAGTCAACTGAAGTTGATTGATATCATGGTATATCAAACATCCCTGTTCTTGTATGAGTAGATCCAGTAGTCTGAGGAAGCTTGTGGTAATTGCCCCTACCCATTTCTACAAGACAGACCCATGGTTGCCTAGGTTAGAAGGGATTTACCACAATGATCTTGGAGGATTCTTTCTGAATCTTCAGAAGTACCCTGGATATCAGCTGAAAGGCTGGAAAAGCACACAAGCAAATTCCTGTCCAAAGAAAAGAGGAGGCATCTGACTTTCAGGCCTTCTTACATGGAGTCCTGGAACAGAATCTTGCCAGCTGACTGTTCAGATAGGAGGCAAAGAGGTCTACCTGAGGAAGTCCTCACAGACTGATTAAACCTTGGAAGACCCCGATCTAGTTTCCGTTCATGGAGATCTGCCCTGGATCTGCTCATCTTGTCTGCTACACAGTTTTGCTCTGATGGAATGTAGGATGCCTGTAGAGTAAGACTGCATTGTGAAGCTATATCCCAAGCTTACATGGAGAGTCTGCAAAGGGGGTACAACCTGGTTACTCCTTACCTGTTGCACCACATGACTGTGGTATATTCTGTAACAACTTGAAGAGGTCTCAGGGACCAAAGCTGATTCAGAGAGTGGAGTGCCTTGATCAGGGCAAGCATCTCCTTGATGTTTATGTGCTTGCATTTGTCCTTAATGTTCCAAATACCCTGCACTTTTATCCCTCCTGAAACTGCTCCCCCCCATGCAAAATATGAGGCATCTGTGGTGACTGACTGCTTTGGAAGAGGGAGGGAAAAGGGGAGACCTGTATTAAAAGATATTGGCTGTCTCCACCAAATGATTTATTTTCTGATATACCCCAGCACTAGGATTAAGAAAAGACAAAGGTTGTTTGTCTTGGACCAAACAGACTTCAGATACTACTGCATCTTTCTCATATGGAGTCTTGCCGGGGGTTCATTAGAACCATAGTAGCCATGAGACCAAAAATCCTGAGGTATTCCCTTGTTGAGACCGAAGTCTAGAGTGGAAAACCGTAGAAATACATCTAAAAATGGATTTTTTTTCCTGTGGAAGAAAGGCTGTTTGAACAGAGTTGTATATCTGACATCCCAGGAACACAATCCTGTGTGAAGGAGTCGAGAAAGTTTTGAATATTTTCTTGAAATCCCAGCTTGTGCAACAGATCTCTCACCCGAGAGAGAGATTTCTGACACTTAAAGTCTCTGCAAAGATAAGCAAGTCATCAAAATATGGAAATATGGAAAAATGTGGATATCCTGTAGCCTGTAATGAGCTATAACTGGAGCTAGACACTTTGTGAACTCTCTTGGTGCAATGGATAGCCCAAAGGGTAAGGCAAGGAACTGATAAGGAACATCTCATGTCTGGATGAATATGGATGTGATGATAAGCACCTTTAAGTCCAGAGCTGAAGGAAACTAAAAAGAGGAAGTAGTAGTAGTAAAAGGGTGTGAAGTAACAATTTTGAATTTGGGGACCATCACAAATAGGTTTAGGAAAGAAAGATCTGGAACTGGTTTCCAAGCATTTTATTTCTTTCTTTGGCACTAGGAACATGCTTGAATAAAAACCCTTCCCCACCTGGGAAGGAGGAACTAGTCCTATCACTCCAAGGGACAGTATGTAATGAAGAACCAGTGGAAACAGGAGTTTCATCTGTATGACAAGGAATGACCCATTGAAAGGAGGAATTTCCTCCCACTGACACTTTTAACCTTGATGAATGATTTTTCAGAATCCATTTGTCTAAAACTATCTGCAACCAAAGAGAAAATGGAGACTCAGACTTTATGGAAGAAAAAAGGGGTCAGATTTGGGAGAGGGGTTACAACAGTTGTTGAACATTCATTCAGACTTGTTGGCTATCCTTGGTTTTGGGAGGTTCAAGGCTTCTTTTTGGAGCCCTCGTGTCATTTATTCCTAAACGTGTTTACCTGTACTTTATTGCGAATTATCACTCTGCTTTTTTTGCCAAAAGTGGATGAGGAGTTAGAAAGTCCCTTGGAAAATTTGGAAAAGGAGGTTGAAGAAAATCATAGATTCCCTGGATCAGCTTACCCATTCCATCACATGTTTTGTTCATCTCTGCAGAAAAGGGATCAAATACTTTATCTCTATCCAAAGGTGAATTTAAAATTAAATTTTTATCATCATCTGGGAGGTTCTGGAGAATGGAGGCATGCAAACCACCTAAAAAAATACCAGTAGCCATAGCCTTGGAAGGTGTATTAAGAAAGTCATACACTCACTGTAAACAATGAGTAGTGACTTGTGCAACAGAGGAAACTACATTATTTAAAGCAGAATTTTCTTCACAAAGAGAAACTGCAGATTAAACATTCCTCATATTTTCAAAATTAGTCAGAACTAACATACAAGTCTCACAATTCAAGCTTCTGAATATCAAAGTTGCAAGTATACATTTTTTTCCCATATTTAACAATCATTTCCTTGTCAGAAAGAGCAGGACTGGAATTAACCAAGTGCATAGCAGCAGTGGGATCAACTACTAAAGCTACAGCTGGAGGGTCAGGTTTGGGAATAGTGTATAAACATTTAAAAGACTGAGGAACTTCTGCCTTTTTAGGGGTAAGCTGGCTGACTATCCGGAAAACTGCAGGCAGTGACACACACCCATCCTCCTAAAGCAAACAGAACAGCAAAGAAAGGGTGCAGGTTCCGGAAAATCCTTCTGTTAGAACAAACAGTATTTTCTTGGGAATGAAAAACCTCAGTGTTCTCCCACTGAAAACACAGGCTCTTTCTAGCAACAGTCTCAGAGAAAGAAACTCCCATGGGGAGAATCAGAAACAGAGCTCTCCTCTGAGTGAGAGTCTGAATCAGAAATCAGTGATAAAAAACATGTATCCCTCTTGCTTTTACCAGAAACTACTTTACAAGAAGGATCAATAACCTAAATTAAACCCTGAGCCAGACCCAGCAAACTACTCCTGTCCAAAGAAATATGAGGAGTACCTAACATGCTTAGCTTTCCATTTCTTTTCAACAGTGAAAAGGATTACTCACTCACTGTACCTGATAGATAGCCAATGGCCTCTGTAGAAGTAATTCCTACCTTCTGGATTTCAACCTGGCTATGCTATGACTATCCTGTTTGAGGTTGTCTTACTGGGTTGTCCTTCTGGGTAATTGTATGCTCACTGCTTCTTCCAGTTGTGATGAATAAAATAGCAGTGTGAGAAAAGTACTCTGGAACTCAGTCACAAGTTAAAAAACTTTTCGGGCAGATGTGCGCTGCTTAGTAGACTTGAGTATAACAAGCAAATCAACCTGGTATTTATTCATCTTCTAATAGGTAACAAGTCAGTTCCTGCCAATTGGTCATGGGGAGGGGAAGGGGTTGAGTTTTCATTTTTATTGTTAACATTTAAGATGTTGTGGTACGAATGACTTGGTGTGCTCGTGGGTGTGGTGAAATCATTTCCATGCAACTTTTATGACTGGTATAATTTGCAAGTTAACAACAGAGGTTAAAAATGTTTTCCAAAATGTTTGAAAAGTCCAACAATAAGTAAAAAAGTCGAACAAATATTAAAACTCCACCCCCTCCCCTATGACCAACTGGGTGGGAACTGACTTGGTCACTCCCATTAGAAGTACAAAATACAGATGTATGGGAACAATGATTAAAACTGTCTACCAGTCTACATTTTCCATAAACAAGACCTCAAACACACATGGCAATTACTGTCACAGTAATATTTTTTAAACAGACAGACACCGACACAGAAACACACACACCAAGTAATGCTTTAACAACCCATGCAGAACCACTTCACTATTGATTAAACTAATTCTAGAATATGTAATTAGGATAGGGAAGAAACAATGTACAGAAATAAAGAAAATTACTGACAAAAGAACAACATGCAGCATTCTCTAAAAAAACTAGCCTCTTGACAGTCACCTTTTTGCATAACCTAAAATTAATAATCATGTGCCTTACCTGTTGTCCGTTGACTGTCCAGCAGTTGCTATTAAGGAAGATGAGCCAACGAAAACAAAATCATTGGCACTTTTGTTATGACACTGCCATGTCTGAAAAATGAACATGGACATTCACTGCAGATCCTGACAACAAGCATAATTTAATTTACAGACAGATACATACATGCATCCACCATTCTTACCTGGTATGGCTTGGGTATACTTCCAGCAGGCTGCATGTGCTTCCAGTTTGTCAGCCATAAACTGAGATATCCATCAACATCAACCATGCCAAACTGCAGGGAAAAAAATCAACAAGATGTAAATAAGTTCTGACACTTGACTACAAAATTTATACATCTAATCATACTTGGAAATTCATCTGGAAAAAATTCCCTGCAATTAAATTAATATTTTTTCTTATTTCCAATACTGCCACTGGCTAGTATTAGTATACCACATTCATCTTGGTTGAACAAACGCAAAGGAGTGACGTCATCTGAAAAAGAAGAGTTATGTACATCCCCCTCTTAGCACAAGAATTCTGACCAAAGCCTAAAATAATGAGAGGACAAAGACCCAAAGGGGCAATTTTTAAACATTGCTCTTAACTTAATTCATAGTCTGCATTAGCATGCAGTTTCTGAAGAATACACCCTGAAACTCAAATGTCTGTTATTAAATCATGACTTCAATCTTACTAAACAAAAAAAAGAAGTTATGTTCTTACCATAATGTTCCATGTGGAGTGTTCATCTCGCCTTTGTTCTTACACACGGGTTCGGAGCGGATCCTCGGCTCTGTGTCGGCACCGCCATAGCAAAGCTCTGCATCTAAGAGAAGCTCGAGACCAGGCTATATCCCACAATCCTCCCTGCCATTACTCAGATCTAGTTTGCAAGCAAACCAGACTAACAATAACCCTGAGGCGCTAAGGCTACATACTGCCACAAAAGAAGAAATTTAGAGACACCATCTCACTGACACATCAACTAAGGGTAACGAAACATACCTGGAAGAGGTAAAGACATGTGGACCAGACTCTAGTCCTACTCGTTCTTCCAAACACGTGAGGGAGGGAAGGGGGGGAAATGTAAGAACAAAGGTGAGATGAACACTCCACATGGAACGTTATGGTAAGAACATAAATTTTTTATGTGAGAGTGTTCAATCTCGCCGTTTGTTCTTACACACGGGTAGCGTCCCTAGCTCCGTCACCCTGAGTGACTCATGGAAGAACATTCCTGAGCACAGTGGAACCAAAGGATGTCCTGTCTTTGGAGGTTTTGTCAACCCTATAATGAGCGATGAAAGTATGTGGTTTAGAACATGTGGCTGCTGCACAAATCGTGTCCAAAGGCAGGCGAGCTGCATGAGCCAAGGAAGTGGAGACGGACCTAGTAGAATGGCCTTTTGGTTTGGTGGGTAAGGCCTGATTTGACTTAGAATACACAAAGGCTATACAATCAGTAAGCCATTTAGAAAGTGTACGTTTTGTAACTGCCGTGCCCTTTTTATTGTCTGCAAATGCAACAAAAAGTTGATCTGTTTTTCTGTAGTCTTTAGTCCTGTCTAAATAAAATCTGAGTTGTCTGTGGACATCTAACTTGTGCAACATATATTCCAACTTGCTGGTATGGTTCTTGAAGAAAGTAGTGAGTTCAATGGACTGATTAATATTTATGACAGAACATACCTTAGGAAGGAAGGACGGATTTGTTTGTAAAGAAACTCTATCTGGGTGAAAAATTAAGTAAGGCAGTTTAATTGACAGTGCTTGCAGCTCTGACACTCTCCGAGCTGAAGTAACTGCTACAAGAAAAAGAGTCTTCCACAACAGAAACTTCAGGGGGCAAGAAGAGGCTGGTTCGAAAGGTGGTAACATTAGTTGTGACAACAAATTTAAATTCCTTGGGAATAAAGGGTCTCTGACGGGAGGTCGAAGATGGAAGGAACCTTTCATAAAAGCTTTACAAAGCCTGTGGGACATAATAGAAGAACCGTCCTCACCAACATGGAAGTTGGATATGGCAGCCAACTGCACTCTTAATGTGGAAGTAGAGGCCCCTTCATGGAAAAGGATGGAAAAAAATTCTAGAACTTTATGTAAAGGAGCAACCAGGGGGTCCAAGTGTTGACTAGATGCCCAGTACACAAAGCGTTTCCATTTATTGTTGTAGAGTTTTGTGGTGGAAGCCTTATGAGAGGCAACCAAAATGCGCTGCACTGCCGGAGAAAGTAGATCAGACCTGGCTAGGCAGGGAAGTGGAGCAGCCAAGCTGCTAGTTTGAGGGATAGAAGAGACGGGTGAGGAACTCCCGATGAATGTGTCAGTAGATCTGGTACTGGGTCCAGGATCCAAGGTTCCTCTGTTTGATGGGCTCGAAGAAAGGGGAAACATATCTGTCGAGGCCAGAATGGGGCTATGAGTATAATTGTCCTTTCCAGATTCATGGCTTTCTGGAGAAATCTGGGAATCAAGGGGATAGGTGGGAATGCATATAGGAGACCCGGGGGCCAATCGTGTATCAGTGCGTCCCTGGGGACATCCCCTGGAGGGGGTAGAAGGGCAAAATAGCTTCTGCATATGGTATTCATCGGGGAGGCGAATAGATTGCAGCAAGGCTGGCCCCATTTGCGCAAAATTCTTTCCGCCACTTGTAGTTTGAGGGACCACTCATGAGGTAACAGGATGGCTCTGCTCAACCTGTCCGCAATGACGTTGGATGACCCCAGGATGTGCGTTGCTATCAGAAAGCGTCCCGTGGACTCTGCCCATTGCCAAATTCTCATGGCCTCCCTGCATAATGAGTAAGATCTGGTTCCCCTTTGTTTGTTTATGTACCAGACTACAGACATGTTGTCTGTCTGAACTGCTACTGTCCCTAGAGGTAGGAGGGTTTGAAAGTGTTGCAACGCCAAGAACACCGCCCTCATTTCCAGAACATTTATGTACAGGTTGTACTCGATGTTGGACCATTCCCCTTGGACTGTTCTTCCCTGAAAAACTCCCCCCCACCCTATCAGGGAAGCGTCCGTGGTTATAGTGGCTGTCGGATTTGGTAGAACAAATGGAAGACCCATAGTGAGATCCTGGCTGGACACCCACCATGAGAGGTCTCGCTTGCAAGAATCTGTTATCAGGATCTCGTACTTTAGGGGTAACTGTTGGAACGACCACTGCATGAACAGCGCCATTGGAGGAGTCTCATGTGCAACCTTCCCATGGGAACCGCAATCAGGGACGCTGCCATGAGTCCCAAAACTTTCAACACCAATTTGGCCGGGGCTTTCCTGCATTGCAGCAGAAGAAGAACCTGTTCCTTGAGGGATGAAGCCCTTACTTGAGGGAGCTTTATCAATGTTAAACGCGTATCTAGGTCCGCTCCGATAAATGAAATATGCTGTGAGGGCAGTAAGACAGATTTTTTGAAGTTTATGGAAATCCCTAGGTGGGAACAAAGGTTGACTGTATAGTTTCTTGCTTGCATGAGGAGACGCTCGGTGGTGGTGGTGAGGAGCCAGTCATCCAGATAGGGAAACACCCGGAATCCTAGACATCTCAAGTGAGACGCTACCACTGCCATGCATTTGGTGAATACCCTGGGGGCTGAGGTGAGCCCAAAGGGCAGGGCTCGAAATTGAAAATGACTGACTCCCAGCTGGAAGGGCAGGTGATCTCTGGACGTTCTGGCCATCTTGATGTGGTAGTACGCGTCCTTGAGATCTATCGAGCACATCCAGTCGTCCTTCTGTAAAAATGGAAGGATCGATTGAAGCATGACCATCCGGAACTTTTCCTTCTTCACGAAGGTATTGAGATTGCTGAGATCCAAAATGGGTCTCCAGTCCCCTGTCTTTTTCGGAACTAAAAAGAACCTTGAGTAAGTTCCGGATCCTTTTTGGTCCACCGGGACTGGCTGAATGACTCTTTTTTTGAGCAGCTTTGAAATTTCTATTGCTGCTTGGTCTCGCAGACGGGGTGGCACATCTGGAGACCTTCTTTGTTGGGGTGGAGTTGACATAAGGGGTATTTTGTATCCTCTGGTTACAATGCTTTTTACCCAGGAGTCTGAGGTGAGAGTTTGCCAGGCCTGTGGGTATAAAGCCAAGCGACCCCCGACTGCCTCCAGAGCAGGACAGTCGGGCCCCCATTCAGGAGTGCTGGAAAGGCTTACCAGGGATAGTATTCCCTGTCGCCTTGGTTCTGCGGACCCCCTCTGCCGCTGGGGCAGCGTCTTCCATGTCTGCCCCCCCCCCCTCTGCCTCTGGGGGTGGTTCACTCTGTGTGGCCTGGAAAGATCCCGGAGTTCTACAGAACCACATTTTTCCGCCTCGTTGCCCTTTGGGGTATGGTCTGGATGGAACGGAAAAACGGACTCCGACAGCAGACAGAGTCTTTCCTTACTGCTCACACTGAGTTAATGTCTCTTTCACTTTGGGCCCAAAAAGAGTGGCACCATCAAAGGGGGCGTTGGTGAAAGAAGACTTGAAGGCTTCCGCAAAAGAGCACAGCCGCATCCAGGATTGTCTTCTTAGAGCAATCGCTGAAGCTGCGGCCCTACTCGACCCTTCAGCTGCATACGAGATGAGCCTCATGGACGAGTTCACTACGGAGGTAAGGGTGTTAAGTTGTGCTGTCACCTTATCTGAAACAGCAGCATCTGTGTTACCCTGAAGGGTATCGCTCAGCTCCTTGATGAGATCCCTCTGTAGTCGTGTATAATGTGTCAAATAGTTTAGCGAACACATGGAAAAAGTTGCTGAACTAAAAATGCGCTTCCTGTATCTGTCCATAGTCCTAGAATCCTTATTAGGAGGAGGAACAGAAGAGGAAGACTCCGACATCTCCTTTTTAGTGGCTGCGGCCACCACCATAGCGTCAATGGGGACTCCTTTTGTGAGATAGGTCTTGTCCTGGGAAGCAGTAATAAATTTACTTGGTTTTCGAGGGACCGGTTCCCACTGTGTCCGGTGTCTCCCACGCCCTTCGAGCAATCAAATCCATTAACTCATCAAAGGGCGGAGTAACCCAGGAGGTAGAAGGTTGAGCACCAAATGCCTTCAGCAACACTGACTCGTCCTCAGTGGAGGCTAGGGACTGCCAATCACCCCTCTGTTTTAATATCTCCAAGATGTCCGCAAATGAGACATCCTCGGAGGGGATTTTAGACCCCTCTGACTCATCCAAGTCAGTGTCATAAGTTAGAGATTCCTGTGGGAGTCTAAGTGCCTCCTCTTGCACAATCTTTTCCTCGGGACCTCATCGGAGGGATTCGGTGAGGCCTCCGAGGAACAGGGGGCATCCTCTAGGGATGGCTGAGACAATGGTGCTCCACGCTTTGGATGTGTCGTGGGAACAGAAACAGAGAGCATCTCCTTAAGGGAGGGAGAAGATGCGTCCGATGTAGTGGTTTGTCTGTGTAGACAAAACCTTCCTCATAAGGTCAAAAACCCCTGAACCTCGGGTCGAGGACTCCCCCGGTTCCGAAGAACATGGAAGAATCCGAGACAAGGGGCCCATGGGTCTCGACCCCGAGGACGGAGCCAAGCCGATCTGCGCCGAGGCCCCGAGAGGGAGAGTCGGAACCGAAAGGTCGGTACGACTCTCGGTCCCGGAACCAAGGAGAGATCGTCGACTAGTCGGTTCCGATGGAGTCGAGGTAAATGGTGTCGATCGTGCAATGGACGTTTTCGGCACTGAGGGCTCCACTATCATCGGCTTATCCTCTTCCGGCTCCGAAGACTGGATGGGTCTCGAAGGAGGACCTGTTGGAGATAAAGGAAGGCCTTCTAGTTTCGACACCAACTGGGAGGAAACTGCAATCAATTTGGAAAGGGCCGTGTTCTCCATAAGTTTCTGCACGACACAATCCACATCAGTATCAGATAATGGTCTGGAAGATCGGGTCGAAGGGGCCGAAGATGGCACCGACCGAAGAATAGACGGTGGTGGTAGTTCCGACACCGGTTCCAAGACCTGGGGCTCAGTGAGAGACAAACGTTCGACGCTCGGCCCCGAAGTCTGTGGAACCGGCGAACGAACTCTAGAAGATGTGCTCGGAGCCGATGACATGGGCTCCGACATCTTCGACCCTTCGAAGACTTAGAAGCCTGGTCAGACTTGTCCAAGGCCTCTTGGAAGGCAGGCTTAAGAAGCCCCCTATCAATAAGTTTCCTGCGTCTATCTGTTATGACCCTCCCACTGAAGGAATGGCAAATAGAGCAATCCTCTTGCAAGTGGAGAGGGCCAAGACAGTAGACGCAGGAAGTGTGGTTGTCAGTGATGGACATTTTCTGTCCACACTGACACCTTTTGAAACCAGACTTGGCTTTTTCAGACATAACTTAAAGAGAGGTATTTAAAGTTTAACAGTTTAGGTTTAAAAGAATTTACTGTTAAGTAAGGGTAGGCCCCAAAGGGAAACCTATAACAAAACAAACTATAATATACACACAAACACACTATAGTATAGAAATATAAAATATCCACAAAAAACTATAGGAGAATAATAACTTTTGAAAGAAGAAAAAGAAGAAAAAAGACCATCTTATCTGTCTAACAACTAAATCTCTGGTCCGAGCTCTCTGTAGCGATGTGACCTGTTGCAGCGGCAAACTAGATCTAAGTAATGGCAGGGAGGATTGTGGGATATAGCCTGGTCTCGAGCTTCTCTTAGATGCAGAGCTTTGCTATGCGGTGCCGACTCGGAGCCGAGGATCGGCTCCGAACCCGTGTGTAAGAACAAACGGCGAGATTGAACACTCTGACATCAAGGTGGTAAACTGCATGAAAAACAATACTAGGAAAGCAATGTCTTGTGACACGGACCACCTATTTTTTCATTCATCTGTTATTTATCATCTAGTACTTTCATTTTCATGCATTATCCGTGGTTGATCATTTGTTTTCCTTCTGATAATTTATCATCTTTTAATTTTTAAGATTCATTTGGATAGTGTAGCGTTACAATGCCAGTCTCTTGTTTTAGTGCCTGTCCCCTTAAATTGAGCTTACTTTACTGATAATGTGCAGCTACTAAAATTGTTGAGTACATTGCTTCCTGTTCTGATGAAATCTACCGGAATTGTTTATTGTACAAAAGCACTTAAACATTTTATTTTTTTATTTACTTTAATAAAGTTGTTTAACGTGTTTTTGACTATTTACTTTTAGTGGAGGCTTCGGTACATCATGGTGGTCCTTGTTGCATGGGGTTGCTTTCCGTGACGTTAGTCCTCAATGACTTGCCAAAAAAATAAAATCTTACAAGCAGACCAAAAATATGAGGCATAAACTTGGACATTCTATGGAATCTGGACAGCTGAAAGGTATGGCTATGCAAAATGTCTACAACAGACAATATATATGTTCTTATGTTATCAATTTTCTGACACCTTCCATGATTGGTCCTGTATACGGATTAATCCATTCCGCCAATCAGAATCTGGATTGTTTTGAAAGTTCTTGTGCTCTGGGATGATTGCATGCTGTGATGATGCAACCATATTGACTAAAGAAGCACACTCCTCTCCTGTGCAGGCCAGTTTGACCCCGTGCCAGTAGCATGCACCTTCCCATTGATCAAGAATCCGCAATGAGATCTGGCATCTCAGTGCTAAAAAACAAACAACTTAGCTTAAACTTGACCAAATGAGGGGAACATCAGTAGTGAGTGCTGGCTGCTGGGACCACCCACCCATGGAGAGATGGGTAGGAAGATATTCATGAGCGATCAAGAAGGATTTTGACAAAAATCCAACAGAACAGTTCTTATAAATTAAATGATCTAAAAAGAGTATCCTCATTGATGCATCCTAAAGCTGGATTACTCTGCTTTCCAAGCTGATGATCATTGGGATGTAAACTGTCAAATGCACAAGTATGTTCCTCCCAAGTGCCAAGTGGTCCAACCCCTATCCACGAGCAAGCATTCTACACCAAATCAAAATCCAACAATTAAGAGCTGCATTTCCACAACTATCATGTGATATATTAGTGTACCCTTGCCAAACCTAGAGGAAATCAACCAGCCAAGACTAGCTGGGGAGACCACCCACCTGCAAGGAGTAAGAAGGAAGAGAAGAAAAACATAAAACAACTTAGGAAGTTTCAGAGCAAAATAAAATTGTTTTATTTTAAAACTTTTTAAATTCATTTAATACAAATTTAAAATAAAATGCTAGTATCTTTGTATAACTGCCTGGTCCTCAAAAAAAAATGGGTTAGTGAAACAGCACTCAACTATGTCAATTAATTGGAATTATCA
Source organism: Protopterus annectens (assembly GCF_019279795.1). Lineage (NCBI taxonomy): Eukaryota > Metazoa > Chordata > Ceratodontiformes > Protopteridae > Protopterus > Protopterus annectens. The sequence continues at coordinate 238,931,837 of NC_056751.1, forward strand.
CAAGAAAGAAACCAATGAAGAAAATACTTCATTTATAACTAATGGATTTGTAACAATTCATAAATATTAAATAGAAAGAGTATTCTATTATGTTCCACTGTTTAAACTCAGAATATTTGAACACCCTCTGAAATTTTGTAAACTCTCAATGTAAATTTCCTACTGCTTTCTGTCCCTTTTCCCTTACTGCTTTTACTTTCTCTGCTTAACCCGACAAGCATTTTCACCTCCAGTAAAATTCCATCTTGCTCATTACCTTCTACATCTACCTCAACTTCACTATAACTTTCTTTTCCCTTTATCACCTAACAAATACACATACACTACTCACCTTTCCTCACATACATTTATGGGTAGGAGAAATGAGAGAGTAAGATTGTATTTTCACATTTTAAACCTCACTGTATATGCCAGTTTGTCTTGTATTCATATGTAATGACTCTATATTTTACTGACTGCACATTTTCTCTAGTATTGTTGCCTTTCAGTTACTGCATATCCATAGTGTACATTTTAAGTCTTACATTTTTCTCTACTGTATAAAATTGCTTACTCTGTAACTGGAGCTCTTCTCCCTAGGCATGTGCTGAAAAGGGGATAACACTGCCCAGTCGAACTATCTGGGGACTTTGCTTTTATATATATATATATATATATATATATATATATATATATATATATATATATATAGATTATGACTGTCTCATGAAATATTAAAAGAGCAAACAAAAAAGTGTTATCATTGTAGAGCAAAACTACAATGACTGAAAACTGGACAGACTAAAAGTAATGCTTTTGCAGAGGGCAAGCCCCTCTGCACCCCCCACACCCCCTCCAAATTATATATACCAGCTCTGAGACTGCATAACAGTGGGATAAGGGCAAATTCCTTTACCCTGCAGCAACAGGATTTCATACAAAAAGCTTCGGCAAAATCACAATTTAAAAGAAAAATGTTTGCTCATATGACCACTTGCTTTTTTCACATTCCTGAAAAGCATTCCCTCATATGAGTTTGCTATTGTATACTGTAACCACACATATGTGGGGTGACTGTGTGTGTGTAAAACATATTGCAATGCAATGGTGTTAATAATGATGAAATATTTGCTATAAATGTATTTATTTATATTTAGCACTTATAAATTGCTATAAGTTCACTGATTCCTCTAACTGAAGTATTTTCTTAACTGGTTTCTGTTTTGTGTACTGTGTAGTTAATTTTTCAAACAAAAGAGAGTAAGTGTTACATCTGCTTGACGTTCATAGACAACTATCTTCACAGAACAAAGGATTCAGAAATCAAATCAGTTTTTTGTTGCATTTTCAAAAATTAAGTTAGTGTGTGGTGTATCCAAGGTCATTCTTAGACGACTATCAAATTGCATTTTATTTGTTCATGACAAGTTGGGTTTACCATTATCTAAAAGACCAACAGCTCATTTGATAAGGTCAGTGGCAACTTCTACAGCTTTTCAACAGAATTTGCTTATTAATGAGATTTGTGCTGCTGCAACATGGTCTACTATCCATACCTTTGTGTCTCATAAGCTAAATGTACAATTTAGATCAAGCTCCTCCTTTGGCTCTGCTGTTCTCAGGAATATCCTTCCTTCATTAATAAGCAAATTCTGTTGAAAAGCTGTAGAAGTTGCCACTGACCTTATCAAATGAGCTGTTGGTCTTTTAGATTGTGGTAAACCCAACTTGTCATGAACAAATAAAATGCAATTTGATAGTCTAAAAATGACCTTGGATACACCACACACTAACTTAATTTTTGAAAATGCAACAAAAAACTGATTCGATTTCTGAAATCCTTTGTTCTGTGAAGATAGCTGTCTATGAACGTCAAGCAGAAGTAACACTTACTCTCTTTTGTTTGAAAAATTTGTGAAGAGAATGGCAAGATTTATGGACTGACTGATATTTGATTTGGATGCCACCTTAGGAATAAAAGGAGGATTTGGTTTTAAGAAAACTCCATCCTTGTGGAAAGTCAAACATGGTTGTTTGCAAGAAAGGGCCTGGGATTATGAGATTGTCTTGGCTGACAATTCATGTTAAATATTTTAAGTCTACTGAAGCTGCTGGTAAAAAGGGGGATTGTACAAAGGCCTGAAACATTACTATAATATCTCAAGGGGGATACACGATCTCTTATGGACGGTCTAACAAGAAAGGTTCCCATGAGAACGACGTTAGAGACTTTTAAAGAGGCTATAGGTGTCTGATTATGGTCTATGTGAAACAGTTGCTTAACTGTAATTTTACAGTGGAGGAACTGTAACTTTTGTGAAACAGTTCTGATAAAAAAAATTAATATTGAAGGAAGAAGGGCACAAAATGAATCTAATCTGTTTTCTACAGCCCAGATGGCAAACCTTTTCCATTTACTTCGATATACCATTATAGCACTATATTTCTATGAAGTTGATAGAATGTGTACTACTAAATCTGAAAACCTGGCATTTTTGGTCATCATTTAAAATGAAGGAACCAAGTAGCTAGTGTCAAGGTGTCTGGATCAGGGAGAGGATATCTGGATGCATGGGACAGGAGATCTGGTCTTTGAGACACAATATCCAGGGAAGACATAAATAGGTGAAGCCATAGGTACAGGTGCCAAACCTGTCAGGGTCAATAAGGGGCAAAGAGGATTACTTTTGCCATGTGCCTTATGGCCTTCTGAATGAACTTTCTGATAAATGAGAATGGGGAAAGGTGTATAGTAAAGCTGGAAGCCAGTTGTGGATCAGACAGTTCCTCCTGTGACTGACCCTGAGGAGGGATGAGGGCAAAGTAATTGCAGCAAATGTTGTTGAGGTCATCTGCAAACAGGTCATAGCAAGGATGGTTCCAGTGATGGAAAATTTCAATCCCTGCTGTCTGATTGCAGGACCACTCATGAAGCAGAAGAATCTTTCTGCTTAGCTTGTCTGCATTACACTGGAAGCTCCCAGAATATGCATTTCTGCAAGAAAACTCTGGGAAGTCATCACCCATTGCCATCGTCTCATGGCTTCAACAAAGAGGATAAGATCGGGTTCCACTTGTTTTTTTTTGATGCCCCAGACTATTGACATGTCTGCCTCTCTGTCTATATGGAAATCACACCTTCTGGCAGAGAATCTTGAAATGTCTGCAATGCTAGTAAGACTGTTCTCATCTCCAGAATGAAGATGCGAAGATTAGCCTCCTGTGGTGTCCAAGAATCTTTAACAGTCTTCACTTTGTAATGCCCCCACCTCACTAAAAGTGAAGCATCCGCGGTGACCACAGCTATGGGAAGAGGAAGATAGAATGGGTAACCCTCGAATAAGTCTGGGGAAGACACCAACCAAATGTCAGTAGTCCTGCACACTGGAGTTATCTGATGGAGGTGTTAAAGGACTGATATAAGTGGGACAACTAGACTGACACTGTCCACTGAATTCTCACATGAAAAAGGGACAAAAGTGATTGTTGAATCAATAACCCCTAGTAGTTTTAGAATCAGTCTCACTGGAGGTGAGGAATGAGCCAAGACATGATTCACTATTTTTTGAAGTGAAAGAATCCTGGAGTGTGGTATGGTAGCCATCTGGTCTATTGTGTCCAAGTGGCATCCACTGAATTCTAAAGACTGAGTTGGATTTAGCTGGCTCTTGAGAACGCTGACTGTTACACCCAAGCTATGAAGCAACTGGAGTAAAATGTCAGTCTGCTGGATCAGTTGATTCTTGTTCTGAGAGGTTAGTAGCAAATCATCCAAGAATGGGAACACCTGGTACCCCTGTAGTCTGAGACAGGCTATAAACCTGTGCCAGCCTTTGCCAGGTGTGTGTGTGTGTGTGTGTGTGTGTGTGTGTGTGTGTGTGTGTGTGTGCGTGAAAGAAACAAACTTCATGAGTGTGCATCTCAGCTACTTGGCCAGGGACCCGAAGCACTGGGTGGACAGAGAGACAGTTGGAGGACTTGGCTTGGAACCCTGGTTAAGGACTCAGCTCTATAGCTACGCCAGTGGGGAGTCTTACTGGGGATCTGGAGAAAGAGGGAGAAACCAGCGCCAGATTGACTGTGGTCTCTGTGTGCTCTTAAAGAAAATTGCACTTTACTGTGTGTGTACTTGCCATCCTCCCAGTGTGTACATTCCCTCACTGTTGCCAGTGGTGAGGATTGAGGCTCCTTGATTACTGGGTCAGTGTTGGGGCGTCACATAGATCACCATGGTTCAAGGATTCCTTAAGATCCTGTGGAGCTTGCAGCCAACTTCAGATCAAACCTCAGACTGAAATACCCTCTGTTAACAGAAAGAGGGAATCCTCCACCAGTGAGGGACGAGGACTCAGAGATTAAGGAGGAAGAATTAGACTGCTTCACTGAAATGTTTTCATCCCTTAAGTATGACACAGACACTGAGAGCAGCACAACCTCTGCTTCACTCACAGATGAAATCTCATTGGAGATAGTCTTTGCAGGATGAAAAAACACTTCAAATTAGAAACCAAACAGGTATCAAACACCAATGACACGGTAGGAGAACTCAGTACAGTTTCATTCCCAAGGGAAAGTATGACTGCGTAAATGATCTTACCATAACAATACATGCTCAGGTAGATCACTGTTGCAGTAATCTATACTATGTATGATATACCCTGCCAAAGACTAGTAGATGACTAGCCAGCCTACAAAACATTAAGATACCTTTCTCATGCCTAATCACTATATCTCTATGATAGCAGTACAACATCAGTGGTTAAGATGCCAAACCTTCAGAGTTTTCCTGCCTCAAAACATTGGCTGCTAGAGCCTGACAGCAAGGTATGTTCTAGGAGAAAGGGAAAGAAAAGTGTTGATACCCTAGCATAAAACAACAAAAGGAAGGGGGATGGAAGGAGGGTGTTCCTCCTGCAACAGTGGTGTATGAACATCTACTGTTTTGCTAGGTTTACTTATATAACTGTCCTATGTTCATTATTAGATCACTGTTATGATAGCTTAAGTTATATGACACAAACACCTGAGCTTAGATAAAAGGAAGAGGAGGAAGAATCGAGTCCAGGATACCCTGAAGAATACTCCTAGCAAAGGCTACTCTATACTTACAAAAAATTATTTTGTAGTGTTTGATAAAGGAATGCACTGATAACCAAGCTGCTGCCGCTAATATACTTCTGAAATCAGCTCCTTTCCAGAAAAACATAGAAGTAAAGTAGGCACTGACCTTGCTTGGACAGTTAGTGTAACAAAAAGCAATAGCGTGAGACAACCATTTAAAACTTGTCTGGTTTGACACAGATAATTTCCTAAGAAGACAAGAAAAGGGACAAACAGTTGATTAGAAATGCTGAATGTTTTTATCCTGTCAGTGTGTAGTATCAGAGTTGGCTCTGAACATCCAGTGTAGAATTCTTTTTCCCTTATCTTTTTGGTTCTTGATAGAAAAGAGTGAGCTGACTTATATATCTCAAAGTAAACTCTGAAACCACTCTAGGCATAAAGGAGGGATTTGTTACTCCGTATATTTAAGAAAGATGAAACCGGGATGAATTTCCATAACAGCTTGTAACTCAGATTTTTTTTTTCAGAAACCAGAACTCTGAGTAACACTGTTTTCCAAGATAAGAATTTCAAATTAGTCTCATGGGAAGGCAGTATGTAAATTAAGATCTAAATAAGGCAGCACCAGTCTTTCTAGGTGGGTGGATATGTAAAACCCCTTTCAAAAACTTGTTTCACTTGAGGCAGGGTAAAAAGTGGGGATCCACAGGCAGACAAAAAGTGATGGCAGAGAGGTGATTCTTGGCAAAAGAGTAAGAAAAGATAGTGCATAACAACTCGCAAACACTAGAAACCAGGAGGCATTTGGGCCTTAAAAGGATCCTGGTTCTTGGACTGGCACCAACAAAAAATATTTTCCTGTTAGCCAAGTATGATTTTTAGTAGCAGGTTTCTTTGCATCCTTTAATACCCACTGTCCATCATCACAAAACAGGTGCTGTAAAGGTATTAAAACTTAATCACTACAGGCAGTCAGCTGAAGAGTTTGAAGACTAGGGTTTATCAAACATCCCCTGTTCTGTGTGAGATTATTCATCCTATCAGGAAGCTTTTGGTAACTGCAAATGGACAATTTGAGAAAAGGGGAGAATTACTGTTTCCTGGACCAAGAGGAAGTCATTAGTATTATCTTCAGAAAGTCTGCCCAAATCATTAGAAGAACACTGGTTATCATACGAAAGGATGGAAGAGCACAGAGGTCCATTCCAGTCTATGGGAATGAAAAGGCATTTGACTTCCAGGCCTTTATGCAAGAAGTTGTAGAGCAGAATGTCATTAACTGTCTGTTGTGAATGGAGGCAAATGAATCTATTTGAGATTTTCTCCACTGCTGGATCAATTCCTTGAAAACCCCTCAACATAAATTCCATTTGTGGGGGTGAGTCTTTCCTAACCTTTGTTCAACTTATCTACTACAGTGTTATACTCTGAGAGAATTCAAGTGGCCTGTAATGTAAGACTGTGCTGAGTTGCTAGTTCCCAATCACCACAGAAAGTCTCTAAAGGAGGTAGGATCTGGTTCCCTTGTTTACATACATCACTAGGGTGTTGTCTCCGATTGCTGGTAGAGGTGTTGATACTCAAAGATGATGCAGAAATTTGACAGTATTTATTAGAGCAAATATTTCTTTGCCATATGTGTTAACGTTTGTCTTGCTTGTTCCACAAAGCCTGAACTTTCACCACCTATGGCTACAGCTTCACAAAGTCAGGGGCATCTGTGATTACAGACAGAGTAGGGGCTGGAAGGGAAAAATGGAGTCCTGGCCTGAACAACTGATTCAACCACCAGAGTAATGTCTTCTTTTAAACCTCAGAACCGGGATCTGAAAACATCGGGGGAGCTGATGTCAAGTCCAAACTAATTCGATAAATGACTGAATTTACCTCATGTGAAATCTAGCCAAAGGAATCATGAGAATTGTAAAGACAATGAAGCCTTGAATCCTGAGAAATTCCCTGGTTGATGGAAGAGACTGGCTGGAAAATATGCTTGTAAAATTCCACTTTCTCCTGAGGAAGAAAACCCGTTATGACGGAAGTAGCCTGGAGAAATCTCAGAAATACTATCCTAAGACTGAATGAGAGACAGTTTCTCTGTTCTCCTGAAGTCCCAGGATGAGAAAAATATTTTTGACCCAAGTCAGATTCAACACAACCTGTAAAAGAATCTGCAAAAATAAGATAATTATCTCTATCCAGGAACATGTGAAATTCCTGCAACAGGCATTACTGAAGCTAGACACTTTGTAAGCACCCTTGGAACTGAAGACAAGTTAACATTTGAAAATGACATTTGAAAATGTAAACTATATACACAGAAAATAAAATGGGCTTGATATCTGTGAATTAGGATGTGATCATAAGCATCTTTTAAATTCAGGGTTACTAGAAAACTGAAGGGTGAACTGAGAGGTAAGAGAAACTGCAGACAGCATTTTTAATTTTAGGATTTTGATGTGAAGGTTTAGAAAAGAAAGGGCCCCAGATTCCTTACTTGTTTGGCACCACAAAGATTTTGAATAAAATCCTTTCCTTATTTGATCTGCGGGAACAGGTTATATAGCCTCATAAGACAGCATCTGATTTCGGATAGGAGTTTTATTGGATGCGTGTCAAGAAATCTGATGAAAAGAAGGAAAGTATTCTTTCTGCCAGTTGTAGACTTTTTGAATTATTCTCAGAACCTAAGTATCTGAAGTCATCTGGTGCCACAGAGGGAAGTGAAAACCTAGACTTTGGGAAAACTTACTGGACTGTTAGGGTGGGAAGGTGGAGGGGGGGGGGAATGATGTGGCACAGTCAGTTTTTGGACTGTCCTTGCTTTTGGGAGGATCCTCCTTTCTTTTTTTATAACCTTCCTACCATTGTTTTCTGGAATTGTGTTTGCCTGTACCTTGCTATGACTGCTTATGCTGTTTCGTATAAAAGAAATCTGAAGAACAAGGAAATTTTCCTAATATAATTTGGCATGGAAGACTGAACAATCTGGGTAACCCATACAATTAACTTTCCATTTTCAAAAATCTTCGAAAGAACTCAGCAGAGAAAGGGTCAAATAATACCTCTTTTTTTTCCAAGAGAGCACTCAGAACCTCAGCTTTGACATCCTCTGGTAAATTCTGACAACATAGCCAGGCAAATCTTCTCATTACTGACCCAGTGGCAACTGCTACAGAAAAAACATCAACAGTGTCATAAAAACATTTTAAGAGAGCATTTGGTTACCTGTGACATAGAAGACATTGAAGATTCACAGATGTCTTTAGCCCCTGAAGAACGAAGTCTGCAATTAACTTTCATTTGTTTAAAGGAAGTCAAAAGAAATATGGACACGTGAGCCTGACAATTCACTACTCGGAAATCTAAGATGGAAAAAGTATGAAGTTACTTCTTAAACTTATCACAGGCTTTGTCAAAAGGAATAGATTTAGCTGTCATGACATGTTTGACAGAAGTGCAATCCAAGAGAAGTCATACAGAGGGCAGGTTTCACATAGGGAGAACCTCCCCCACATTCTAACTCAAGAATGGAAAAAGGCCCGGACTTCCAAGTGGATGCACACTAATCAACAGCTTAACTTAAGCTCTCCTAGTATGAAACTAGAAACTAAGAGAAAGGAATGTCATTCTAATGTTTTCTTTCTTTTTTTTTTTTTTTTTTTTGGGGGGGGGGTACAATTCAATTACTGGATAGTAAAGACACTGCTTTGGATGCCAGCAAAGAAGACATTTGGAAAACTTGAAAGAAAATCAACCAGAAAAGCATGAGAAAACACTGTCTGGGAAGGATTCTGCAGCTGTTAAACAAAAAGCAACTCAAGCATCAGCTTTGGTTCAAGAGAATACTTCCTGTAATTTAGAGGAAAAACAAATCAAATTTACTCAAAAATAATTAAAATAAATGAAACATTGAAGGAACATATCAACTCAAATTGCATAAGGCTGGAAAAATAGAAGAAGCTTTAACTAGCTTTTCAGGTGAACTGATAAAACTGCAAAAATCACAGGTTTAACATGAAGAAAAGCTGACCGAGAAAATGGAAGGAACAAACTGTATTAATTTCATGAAAGTACAAATAAGCAGCTGGACCATTGTTCCACAGCAGGATTTGTTAATTGAAATAGCACAGAGTGTATGCTCTGAACCTGGCCATGAGCAAGTAGCCAAAGCCTATACTACTAAAGATGTAATGATGCCTGCAGAAAGATGTGAACCTAACAAAGTATTAAAAACTGGATATAGCACAAAGTTTGAAGAACATAAGGCAGAAAAGAAGCAAATTTACCCCAGCAATCAGGGAATATCGAGAGGCAGGTGTGACATTCAAACTGTCTCCAAATTATTTTTTTCGTGGAGACTGAGACATTTCTTGATGCAGAACAACCTAAGCAGGAAATAAAGTTTATCCAATAAAAAGAGTGAGCCAGCAAACAGAAGGGGATTCTGCTTTTCATTCCTTTGATAGTAAAGTTCATAGAAAAGCTTGGTCAGTGAAATATTTTCCAATAGTCCAAAGGCAAATGCTTGAGAAACAGAAAAAAGAACAGGAGTTTACTAGACATATCAGGAGTACCTTAGACGTGAATTAGAGTCTGATGTTGGGAGACGGAGATAAACAGGAAGAATATCAGCAACACTGAATAAATGGGAAACTATAAAGCATCAATCACATTTGTAAAGTATGCTTAAGAAAAAGTAGCTGAAAAAGACTGGATGTTTGTAGACTTTGTAAAGCATGTACCAAACTTTATGCCATATGTTTAATCTTAAGAAAAAAATTGTTCTTCGCATTTGTAGAAAACATTTCATGATATAAACTGCACTTTATATTTACTTATATGTATGTAAGTATGTATATATATATATATATATATATATATATATATATATATATATATATATATATACACACACACACACACACACACACACTATAAAGCAGTTTTGTGTAGTATGTAGTCAATGTGGGGGACGTCTTTTCAGCATTCACTGTGTGTGTTAAAATATTAAAGTAAACAAGTACGTTTTGTTGTAAGAAATATAAGCTTTGCAATATAACGAGAAGAAATGCTGGACAAAAGCAAGTTTAATGTTAATATGCTGTGATCTTGGGCTGCTGTCGCAGGAGTGTGGTGTAAAAGTACATTGATATTATACATAAAATTAAGACACTTTTTTCTTATTTTTACAAGGATGAATGTCTAGATTAATGCATTTGGTTTAAGCGATAAAACAAGTGCTTTTTGTAAGTAAGTAGGTTTTAAAAATAAGACAAAATGGTGAAAGCCATAAAAAATGGTACATTTTTTAACATCTGCAATATAAATATCAGCTTTTTTCTCCATTAGCAAATGTTCACTAGGAGTAAAGAAGTCTGCAGCTAAAGGCAGCTTGTACATTCTGTTATGAGTGACATTTACAAAGATTCATTGACGAGTACCTTTCTTTTACAAAAATTCATTGCTAAGCCATCTGGTAGTGCAAGCAATTAAACTTGAGACTTTTGAGAACTCTTTGTTGAGGGAAATGCAAACTGGAAATAAAATAAATAAATGTGAACAGTGACCCAACATTTTACCAACATATGTCTACTGTTAAAAAGTCCTTCTACACTGCACAACTTCTAGGGATCTAGGAATGTCATTGTCCCCCTTTACTCAGTCCTCATTAGGCCAATCACCGAGTATAATCTCCCTTTGCCATGCAACTGTCCAGACACATGCAACAACTGGAATGCCAAAAGAAATACCTTACTAAAAGGATACAAGGCTTATACAACATGTCCTACATGGATTGACTCAAAGCGGGTTCAGGCGCCTAGGCAGCGAGGTATTTCCCTGTGGTACATTTGAATGGGGACACATTGCTGAAGTGACAGTCAGCTGCAGAGAAATATGGCTGTTTCCAAATTCCCTGTGGGCAAAGAAAAGAATGTGTTGTCATGCCCACAACTTCAATAACCAAATGCACAGGGGGAAAACAATGTCCATAGTCCCCAAGGCAACATGAGACGGCAGGCATCAGCAGCAGGCTGGCCAGAGGGCATGTCAGTGACAGTAAAAATCCTGTGCACAATGGGCACTGCTTTTATAATCGGTGTGTGTGGACCACTACCTTCTTCACAGTGTCTAGGGAACATTACTTAAAACGCATACTGGAGTATAAATGTGACTACAGTAGTCTGCATGATTTCCTCCATGCTGTAGCACACTTCTACATGTTGTAGTTACATAAGTATGTACTGTACACTGAGCACAACACTGACTGCTTCTTATGCCACCATGCATTTGGTTATTAAAGCTGTGAGCATGGCAGTGTGTGCTTCTTTTTGCCCACAGGGAATTTGCAAACAGTCATATTTCTCTGCAGCTGAATGTCACTTCAGCCATGTGTTCCAATTCAAATGTACTACAGGGAAATGTCTCGCTGCCTAGGTGCCTGAACCCACTCAAAGCCCTGTCACTATACTTGGTATCCTACAGACTGCTAAGAGGTGACCTGTGTCTGGTGTACAGGGCATCCTCCAACCCATTACTGATGGATTTACTGCACATCAGCAAGTCAAATGGTATCAGAAATACTCATTCTAGGGATCTAAACCTCTTCTGCAACACCAACAGAATGGTTTGGAGGGGAAAGGTACATCTTGCAGAGGATACTGCTGCTGTGGAACAGACTCTCCATCCACATAAAATAATGTTGTTCTTCCCTGTCCATTTTCATGTACAACTTAGATCTATGGATGGGAAACAGAAAATTTACCCCAGGACTGCCCCATATAATACTAATGGACAAAGGCAGCTCCTAAATGTTTTATTCCATGTATGGGTCTCCTCAAATTATCTATGGTATGATCCTACTTAACTATGGGATGGGTAAGGCCAATCTATAACCAAATGGTATAGGTTACTTCAAGTACAAAAAGGGAAATTAGCTAGGCTTTAAATGGCCAGGGAGGCAGCTAGCCTAGTACTTACCTGTGAACATATATGATCTGAATATATAAATACTCCCCATCCAAGTCAGAAGAGGGCTCCATAATGGGATCCTTTTTTCTGAGGAGTGTCTTGAAGTAGGCGGAGGGGCTAGAAGCTTGAGTGGGGTCAGCTTTCCATAGAGGTGCAAGGCACTACTCTGTAAATCGCAGCATTGTCCCTGTGAAACTGCACCTTGTATTCTGGGCCTGATGACTCATTATCCACAGACAAAAGTAAGGCTATAGAACACAAAGCAGAATAGCTAGGAGAATAAAATAGGGTGCCTGGTGCAAAGGATTTAATGCTGAGGATGCAAACACAATTACAGAAAAGCTTTCATCACTAAAGGTGGATACCTGGAGATAAGAGTACAGCAGAAGTGTAACTAATTCTTCAGAGGCTTGTCTGGGGCTTCACTCCAAATGAGTTGAAAGAGGTGAACTTGAAACTGAGGGCATGCACAGGAATCTCAGCATCATTAAGACACGGCATTTGCAAGACTTTGTAGGACAGGAGAGGTCAATGAAGCCTCTCAAACCTTGCTCACTTCCTTCACACCTGTGGCTTTCTTGCATTTCTCTACCTTTTTAAATGTACTGGCTTTTTTAAGAGAATGAGCACATGATCTCTGCCGAGGTAACTGTTCATTCACAGAAGCAGATGTTCCTGCTAAGAAAAATAGACACCTAGAAAATCTTTTTAAGTTTGTAGCCATTTTTTTTCAGTGCTTACTGTTTAAAATGTCTTGTTACTCTTTCAAACAAAAAAGAATCTGAAAATCATAATTATCAAAAAGGATTTGCTTCCCACAGCCAAAGTTCTTGTTGACAATTTTAGGATGACAGACTACCTGATAAAAATCCTAACAATTCAGTTAACAACTCTAGCAATTGAATACAGTAAAAAAAGGTATGTGTACTTACTCTGCAGGAATGCTAGGTGTGGAACAAACCAAAAAAAAATCACACAAAGCACAACAAAAGTGATCATACTCTCAAACATCAAAATATAAACTGAAGCTGGAGCAAGTGATGCTCCTTTTGCGCTATCATGATTGGAAAGGAAGCCAGGCACTGGGAAGAATGGCAGTCAATGCTGCTTTGGTATTTTGCTAAGAACAGACATCAACCTGTTGAAGAAATCCAATGCCACAAAAAAGGAACTCCGCAGTGATTACGTAAAAACATCAACTGGTACTAAAAAGTTTCCATCTCCAATCTTCTTTAAGGAACCCTCTGCAAAGGTAACCACAAAGACTTCCCCCAGTTTATAACAAACACAGCAGAACTCAAGAAAGGTACAATACCAGACAGGCTTCTGATGGAGACATAAGAAGATACATATTCAAATATGGGAACATTAGAACAATCTACCTCCTGCAAGGCTTCTTTAACCATGGACAAAACCTTGACAAAAACTCTAGGAGCAGAAAGGCCAAAGTGCAGCTCCTAGAATTGAAAGTGATGCCACCCCAAAATGAAACAAAAAAAATTCTATACAGCTCCCAGGCAAGACATGTTGCAAAAGAAATCCATCATGTCCAGTGACACCATGCAATAAACCCTGTGGAAGTAGGGGTTAAACTTTTTGGAGAGTCTAAACACAGAGTTTGGTGTACCTGACTGCCTGCTGAAATCACTGAAATCCACAAGAAGATGGTTTCTCCCTCTACCTTCTACACAGAAGACAAAAGAGAATAAAATCCCCTTCCTATTTTCAGTGGTGGAAAAAAAATTTGGGTCTATATTACGTTATCGAAAAGTAATTTAATCAAATGGAATTTAACAGTGAAATGCCATTCATCGAGCTGTTTATAGTGAGACTGCGGTACAGTAAAGATAAGAAAATTTGGCCATTCTTCAATGTAGTGTGATCTCGGAGTTGGTATATATAATTAGCAGGGGGTGGGAGGGGGGGTGCAGCCCCCCACAAGAGCGAATTCGATAAATGGCATTTAAATGCCGTTCGGTTAAATGACGTTTTGATTATGTAATATAGACCCAAACAATCTGCTGCTCCTTTGACAAACAGTCTGGAAATGTTCCAAAAGCACCACAAAGACCAAATGATCTAATAGCAGAACTCAATGTGACAACCTTAAAAGCTCAAAAATGTGGTCATTTAACAACAAATCTCAAAATATGTCTTTGTTGACAGTCCTCCAAACTGACAATCCAATAGTACAATCATAATATGCCTCTCTGTCTTCACAGTTCTCCAAACTATGGCAAGCTTAGAGACCTGGCTTTCCCCTAGCAACCTTGCAAGGACATCAAGACTACAATGTAGCCTGCTGTGACGTATCTCTCTCTCTCTCTCGAAATACACAATGGCGATGCACAAGAGGAGGCAAGACTTTCACACTTGAGTGTTCTTCTCTGAAGTGAACCTCTTCCACTTAGGGCACTGCTACACTCTACACATACACAAATAACTGACGGAAATCACATCCATCTTTTCTTCTGATGGTTTTCAGCAATATCCCAAGAAGTCTGTATGAAAAATAAACTTTCTTTTAAAAAAAAAAAAACACAGAACATCTAGTAAAGTTTACTCAATTTCTTCCTTAAAGGATGACAGCCTAAGCCAAGCCATTCAGCATAAATATGGTCTAGATATTGCTGCTCTGGCTACAGAATCGAGTCAAAGCTGCAGTGAGCCATGTGTAAGATCACAGAAGAAGCCACCACAGAAGCCTTTTCCAGGGATTCCTTAATCCCAGAATAAGAGAGCGCTTGCAGTTTCTGCAGTTGCCAAAAAGAGAGGGACAGAAATGGGACAGGTGAGACAAAAATGTCAGGGCTCTAAAACAGAGAGGAAGAGGTGACATTTTGTTCAGCCTGCCCTTTACACTGAACGATGGTCCAGTGGAAAAGTAGAAAGATGCTATTGTTTTCTAGGACATACACTGAGAAAGAGAGACCACACAGGAATCTGCCCTAGGCTGCTAGCAGACAGTGGTACTCAAAACTCATCTAAAGGTTTACAAGAGACATTTGCCTTCTCAGAAGCTGAAGGGTTACAGTTTGGGATGCTCCAGTACATAAAAAATAGCCATCTGTAAAGACAGAATCCGGGGGAAGATGACCTAAAAGGTCCTCGTTCTTCTTCAACTATAGATGCAGTTGCCAGTGGAAAATAGGTAGAGGAACCGGAGGCTAATTCACAGAGAACCTCATAAGTCTGAGTGCATTTCTAAAGGAGGAGTCATTTAGTAGTAAGTTGTCTATTTCAAAGAAAAGAATTGCAGTTCCTTCTAAATAATCTCCATCAAGGTGTAAAAGGTGGAAGGCCTTCCCTTTAACACAGCATCTGCAGAGGTAAACTACACCCTCATGTAAACCAAGTGAAATAACAATAAAGAGTGCAATAAAACTCCAAAATCTTCAGGTAAAACCAAAAGTCCACGCTTTATTGAACAACAGATAAACAGACTGCAGTGGTATAAAGCAGCGTTGCTTCTCAACGCTTCATCAGATATAAATGCAGTATAAAACCCCCCTCCCTTTATACAAAAAACAGGTAGTGACATCACAACATTCAATAAAACAATTAAAAGCTTAAGTAATGTTAATGCTTTAAGGACCTGGAAGTTAAGAAAGGCTTAATAGATAACTTCTCATTAAGCCCAAACCTATGGGCTTGTAACCTCATTATCCAGTGGCTCTCCTTTCCTCAATCCTTTTTTATGTTGCCTAGCCTCTTCCCTGTGTTAACCAGTTCTAACACTTGAAAACTGAAACTATGTGTTGCCTAGCTCTGATAGTGCATTGACAATATTGCACTTGCTGATTGCATAAACATGCTCTCTGATGCGCTCGTAATGACCTTGTGGTCATCCCCACATAAAACATCGTGCAAGCTTTGCACGTTGCTACATATACTAGACACAAAGACTTACAAGTGGCATGTTGTCTAAATAAGTACCTCTTGTTGGTTATAGGATGAGTAAAAGTGTCAGTAGTAGATACATACTTACATTGATTGCACATATGGCATGGAAAGGTCCCTATTCTATTGCTCTGAGGCATCAGAGTGACAGCGATCATAACATAACAGCCTGTTCAATGAAGGCATGTTCCTATATGCCACCCTAGGTCTTACATCAACTAAAGAACTAATCGTGTCATCTGCCATTAAAATACTCCAATGCTTCCTGAATACATTCAGGATGCTGTTATTTCTATTAGTGAAGGGAATAATAATCCTATTATGGTTATCATTAGTCCTCCTATTGACAGAATGAGAACGTCTATATGTTCTATTGATCAAAGGTGCTCCATCAGATAATCTATGTGAGTCACCTAAAGAAATGGCTTCGGATACATGTCTCATATTGTAACCTCTAGATAAAAAGTTCCTAGTAAGTGCAATCAATGTAAGTATGTATCTACTACTGACACTTTTACTCATCCTATAACCAACAAGAGGTACTTATTTAGACAACATGCCACTTGTAAGTCTTTGTGTCTAGTATATGTAGATGTTTTATGTAGGGATGACCACAAGGTCATTACGAGAGCGCATCAGAGAGCATGTTTATGCAATCAGCAAGTGCAATATTGTCAATGCACTTGCGAAACATATATCAGAGCTAGGCAATACACATAGTTTCAGTTTTCAAGTGTTAGAACTGGTTAACACAGGGAAGAGGCTAGGCAACATAAATAGGATTGAGGAAAGGGAGAGCCACTGGATAATGAGGTTACAAGCCCATAGGTTTGGGCTTAATGAAGTTATCTATTAAGCCTTTCTTAACTTCCAGGTCCTTAAAGCATTAACATTAATTAAGCTTTTAATTGTTTTATTGAATGTGATGTCACTACCTGTTTTTATAAAGGAGGGGTTTTATACTGCATTTATATCTGATGAAGCGTTGACTGCAGTCTGTTTATCTGTTGTTCAATAAAGTGGACTTCTGAAGATTTTTTGCCTTACATGGTGCACTCTTTATTGTTATTTCACTTGGTTCACTTGGATTCTATAAGAGTGCTTTGCTTGGCGGTATTGTTCTGTTTGCTGCTATTTTGTGATTACCATTCCGCCAGGACATGGCATACTTCGTTCCTGAAGGTGAAATTATGTTTAACCTAGATGGCATTGTTGATATGAATATCAACCCATTGCTTAAACTTACTGCTGCAGACTTTAATCAAGCTAAAAATGGAGCATATAGCTTCAAGAACAACATGGAGGTTATTCTTTTAACTAGGAAGTTGGAAAACAAGTTACACAAACTCAATGTGCAGTGGCAAAACTGCACATGGAAGCTTGTACTAAATTTAAGCTGATACCTAGGGGCTTAAGAGTTCTCAAGATGCCCACCTTTGGTGATTCTGATCCTGATCTCCTAGCCCGTTGGCAAAAGTTGAACCTGGAAACCAGCTTTACCTACATTTCTATCTTAGTTGAACACTATGAGAAAATGATCTGTGAACTGAGAAATGACATTAAATTAATACAAAATGAAGCAGCTCGGCTGTTACATGCAGACGGCTTGGACATGCTATTCAATGATTTAAAGCATATGCTTTCCTCGCTGGACTTTAAATGCATGCAGGACAAAAAAAGAAAACTGGAACGTGATTTTTTAAATTTCAATCAATCCCAGGTTTTCTCGTGCCCAGAGATGTTCATTCCTCCAAGTGATCGTTTTGTTAATCCCCCTAACAAAACGGACAAGCTACCATCAGCTGATACAGCTAATCCACTTGTGATGACGTCATCCCTAGCTGCCAGAGTCAACGACAGTAAAGATACTCCCATCCTAGACGTACATAACTTGGCGATGGCTTCTAAACCCAATTCTTTGGTGGAAGCACAGGTTCATGCGAATCCATTACCAACAGTCTCACAGAGATTTGGACGAACATTCCTTGCTCTAAGAGCGAAGAAGTGCGTAAGAAACAAATCACTGTGGATCCCTTTGTTATTCAATGAAGATGATCTTTTTGCTTCTTTCCCCTGCCATTCAGACCCTTGAGAGGAGAACTTGGTCCCCACAGGGCAGAGCTGTAAAAAGGAAAAGCATAGAAGACAACTTTGCACACAACAAAAAGGTACCAAAATCGAAGACTTGAATGGACCTTTTAAGGACACTGATACTGATGAATGTTTAGTTGTTAATGTTCCTAAATATATTTTAGACAAGGATGAAATGTCGGTTTTAAACAGGGGATTAGGATTTATTCCTTCTGATTGTAGTGACATTACTGGTATCATTGCAGATGTCAAAATGTTCACTAGGAAAATAGCTCTCAAGATGCTTTATGGGCAGGAAGGGATAGGAACTAACAGTAACCATTTTACATTTAAAAAGCCTTCCACCTTTATTCCTCAACAACATCCATTGTTAGATGCCTTTGAGCAAGCAGTAGAAAGGGACTTATTTGAATTATACAATAGTGAGACTAAATGTGAGTTTTTGATGAGAAGAATGCCCTACACAGGTTAAAAAATAATGAAACCATTGTAATTAGGCAAGCGGACAAAGGTGGTGCCGTTGTTGTTATGGATAGTTTTTACTACTGTAATGCAATGGAGAATATGCTTAATGACGTTGAGACCTATTTACCCCTATCTAACCTTAAACTTAATAATTTAATCAAAGATGTTCATGCCAGCCTATATGGCTTGATGCTGACTGAAACCATTGACAATGACTTATACACATACTTGATGGTAGACAAACAGTTGGTGCCCTCTTTCAGAGGTTTACCTAAAATTCACAAGAACACGACTAACCCACCTATAGTGTCCAGCCGTGGTTGGTTGACTGAACCTTCTTCTATATATTTAGACAAGGCATTTAAACCCTTACTTCTTGAGGTTAAACATGTTTTAAGGGACACTACGGATTTTCTTGAGAAACTAGCCAATCATGGTCAATCTTCTTCTTTGTAAGAATGATATATTGGTTACATTAGACGTGAAGTCTCTTTTACATCCATCGAATACTACTGGCATGGATTTTGTCAGGGCCATGTTGGTGTACTATAAATTATCTGAACGTAATTTTTAGATACATGTTACTTTTGAGATCATTTTAGAAAATAATGTCTTTGCTATCGAGACAATTATTTTCTACAAACAAAAGTGTTGGCACAACTTTGTTTTGAATGAAGATTCAGTTTTGTTGACCATCTTGTATTTTATAATAGATTTGTAGATGATGTGTTTTTGTTGTGGAGGGAACTGTTGAACAGCTTTTGAGTTTATACCTCAATAGTACCACAGATTTCCTTAGTTTTGAATGTACTTATTCTTTAAACACCATTGATTTTTTGGATGTTAGAATAATCAATACCCATCAGGGCTTTGATACTGAACTTTATAGGAAGGAATGTTGGAGAAACAACCTGTTACATCGTGAGAGTATGCATCCTCGGCACATATACAACAACATTATTACCAATCAAATGGTCAGGATCTCCAAACTAACATCTCAGACGACAGCTTATAATGAACACAGACACTTACTAGGAACTTTTTATCTAGAGGTTACAATATGAGACATGTATCCATTTCTTTAGGTGACTCACATAGATTATCTGATGGAGCACCTTTGATCAATAGAACATATAGACGTTCTCATTCTGTCAATAGGAGGACTAATGATAACCATAATAGGATTATTATTCCCTTCACTAATAGAAATAACAGCATCCTGAATGTATTCAGGAAGCATTGGAGTATTTTAATGGCAGATGACACGATTAGTTCTTTAGTTGATGTAAGACCTAGGGTGGCATATAGGAACATGCCTTCATTGAACAGGCTGTTATGTTATGATCGCTGTCACTCTGATGCGCCTCAGAGCAATAGAATAGGGACCTTTCCATGCCATATGTGCAATCAATGTAAGTATGTATCTACTACTGACACTTTTACTCATCCTATAACCAACAAGAGGTACTTATTTAGACAACATGCCACTTGTAAGTCTTTGTGTCTAGTATATGTAGCAACGTGCAAAGCTTGCACGATGTTTTATGTGGGGATGACCACAAGGTCATTACGAGAGCGCATCAGAGAGCATGTTTATGCAATCAGCAAGTGCAATATTGTCAATGAAACATATATCAGAGCTAGGCAATACACATAGTTTCAGTTTTCAAGTGTTAGAACTGGTTAACACAGGGAAGAGGCTAGGCAACATAAAAAATAGGATGGAGGAAAGGGAGAGCCACTGGATAATGAGATTACAAGCCCATAGGTTTGGGCTTAATGAGAAGTTATCTATTAAGCCTTTCTTAACTTCCAGGTCCTTAAAGCATTAACATTAATTAAGCTTTTAATTGTTTTATTGAATGTTGTGATGTCACTACCTGTTTTTTGTATAAAGGGAGGGGGGTTTTATACTGCATTTATATCTGATGAAGCGTTGAGAAGCATACCACTGCAGTCTGTTTATCTGTTGTTCAATAAAGCGTGGACTTTTGGTTTTACCTGAAGATTTTGGAGTTTTATTCGGTTTGGCTTACATGGTGCACTCTTTATTGTTATTTCACTTGGTTCACTTGGATTCTATAAGAGTGCTTTGCTTGGCGGTATTGTTCTGTTTGCTGCTATACCCTCATGTACCTCAAGACAGCAAGAGAGAGACACCTCTGTAGGGCCATGCTCTTGTATTAAATGGTACTCCCGATGGCTGAGTTTCCACACTTAGCCATGCTTCACCAGCAAAGTGAATGCATGGCTACAGTCATGGAAAGGACCAATGGGTCCACTATGTACTTCAACAACAGTGGAAGCCTCCCTAACAGTGAAGCAGAAACTCTGGGGAAGCAAGAAACAAGTCCTCTCCAGGCCCAAAAAAACAACCTCAGAGTACTTGCTAGGGGTCCTTAAGGCCTGTTCAGCATGAACAAGTTGTTGTAAGCTTAAATGTGTGAGATAAAGCAGTCAGACTCCATAACACATTTCACAGACTGGTCACTGCAGAATGCCTTTCCTTCTTTCTAGCTGGCTCTCAGCTAATGATGAGCCGGAGATTGATCTCTCACAATATGAAGTAAAGCCCATAGCCAGAGAAGTGGTGGAGGCCAATGAAATGCTGGACTTTGCTGCAGAAGGTTTTGATTTCTAGCCTCCCAACCCTTATCTTTCACCTATTCTCTAGTTCTTGCCTACGATCATAAGAAAATCCTCATGCTCACATCTGCATTGCCTACCCTTCAATGCCATCCTGCTTGTGCAATGGAAGACTTCAGAGTTCTCACATCTCCTTTACTTTGTACCTGTATTAAACCTTCAAACTGTATGGCACTACGGTGCACCATGCACCTTCCCCTGGCAGCATAAGCAAGGCTGATGTGGTTCCTAACTGATGACTTGATCACGTATCCACAGACATACTTGAATGGCCGGGAATGGGGACTGGCACTGAATATTGATACATGCTTAGAACGCACAATATGACCAAGATTCAACCCAAGGACTCACAATGCAGTACAAAAGTTCTGTCTTTCAGGTTGCAAGTTCAAGTGCACATGGGTCCTTTGCTGTTGCAATTGAAGGCTGTATGAGATGGAGATCATTTAATCTCCTCTGCTCAACTGCATGAGCAAGAAACTGCACTATTGCCTTGACCAAAAGGGTGCGATTAGTATCATGCTGACCCTGTTCTGTGCCACCTATGTACCTTGGTATGAGATCTAATGGAGAAAAGGAATAAAGCAGGTCTTTTTCCCAGGGCAAAGAAAACACATCCACTGATAAGACCTATCTTGCAGGAGTTACCTGAAGCATAAGTCTGGAATGAAGTGGTCCTGATGGTTAACAAAAAGTATTTGTTTCAAGAGTATGCCAAACCGAGGTGAGCTTATGAAAGGGTTTTGGATTCAACCCCAACTTATGAGGACTGAGTGCAGGTTTCCTCACCTGAACTAACAGGACACTGCATGCTGACTGAACGTAGTAGGCAGGGGTTGGATGTTTTGTTTTGATGGCTGCATCCCAGGCAATCATGGCTTGGCTGCACAGGAATTAAGAATGCGTACTTCACCTAAATTTGCTCATAAACCACATCATCACAGTATTCCTTGTGACCAAGGCTAATAATTACAGCTAACACTGGTCTGAACATCTAAAAAAAGCATAACAATGGCCATCACCTCTTGATACAGATATGCCTGGCCTTGTCCCTATTGTTCTAACTGCCCTAGACTTGCAGCACATTGTGTACTCCTCAAGCTAGGCTGAAGGCATCTGAGGTCAGGGTCTGGTTCCCTTTTAGACTTCCAAATGATATCCCTTGACTGGTTCTCACTTGCAGAAAGAAAATGCTGGCACCAAACATTTTTGAGGTACCACATGAGTTTCCTTATATGCACCCTCACACCAAGGAGATCATGAAAATGGAGCAGCATGTGTACCCCAACAGTCTTCAGGATGGTCTTCACTGTCAAGGAGCATACATGGCAACCTCAAAAAAGAAAGAACTCTGAATCCCAGTCTTTTCCTGCAGAAAGAGCAGACAGTCAAGATGGCTTCTAAAAAGCATTTTGTTTAAAAAGGGATAAGGCTGAACTGATGTTTCAGAGAACTCTCTAGTTTGTTGAGGCCATGAACCATACAGACTAATGCCTTGGTAAACTCTTCATGGAACTTTCCCTTGAATTAGGTAGCCATCCAGGAAGGAACATATATGAGTGCCCTGCACTGTGATGCAGGCAAAAACTGGACTAAACATTTTGTGAATACTTGAATAGTGGACAACTTACAGGGCAAGGACTTGAACTAGAAGCTTTTTGTCTGTTTCACAAAACAGAAAATATAACTCTCCTTACTGTAATTCCAAGTCTTATAACCACAAATCACAGAATTATGTAAACAAAATAGCAAAACTAAACGAGAACAGCAAATGCTGACCGCTCTCCTTTCAAGTAATTTTCTGCAGGGATACAAGCCTCTGCACTCTTCAGAGTGGGGACTACACCTACCCATACTCCTGTAACTCCAGAGATTGCTATACCACAGAGAAAAGGAAACGCTCAAAAAAAAAAAAAAAAAAAAAAAAAAAAAAACAGCATTCTCAGTCTTAGTATATGTAAGTCCCTGTTTTTGTACATTTGGTCCCTCGCACGTGTATCCCAACTGACAACTGTTAGAGGAATTTACAGTGGTATTTAAAAATGGGGATAAGTAAGCTTCTTTCATAACCAGTGCACCCCATAAAAGAACCTGGTGGGAGAAGCATAAAGTCTGAATTGTAAGCATCTTGAATTTCTTTGCACTAGGACAGGTCTAAAAATGGTCTCCAGTACTCATCTGCATTTTGGAGCCTGAAACAAACTGGAGAAGAAGTCTTTTCCTTGGTCTGAAGAAAGGACTCTCTTCGCTGTGCCAAGGTGAGCATTTCTTTAAGGATTAGTCCTGCCAGGGTTATGTGGCTAGAGATATGTGAGGCATTCCTATGAAGAAAAGGATGCACCTAAATTCAATTCTGCATGCTGTGCTTATGAGCCCGCACTCCATGGTCTGTGGTTAGTCTGAACCACTGCGATTTAGAAACAAGACAGTCCTCCTAAGTGCTGAAAGAGGGACAGAGGTGTGGCAGTCAGAACTGTAAATCAACCTCTGGCTGTATGGGGGAGGTTGCTGCCCTTTCCCAAGCCCAAATGCCTACCTCGACTTCCACTGACCTTTCCTGGTTACCTACTTTTATTTGAAAAGCTTAGTACAAGATTCTTTACAGCAGAAGGGTCACTACTTTAGGATGGGAAATTGATGTTATACTATGGCAACTGAGGAGTGAAAGAGCTGTTTCACTGATTGCACGATTTTGGTCTTTTCCTTTACTTTATTAAATACATCATGCAAAGAAGGTGCAAAAAGCATTTCTTTGTCTAAGAATACATTTAAGGGTTGCTTTGTGATGATCTCAAACAAGGGCTGAATAACTACACTCAAGTCAGTAGGGTCACATTTGAAAGTGTGCTGACTGACTCCTAAGGTGGTTTCTGCAGGAGTTCGGAAAGTCACTGCTTAAGGGCTGCCTCCAAGGTCTCCTCACAGATATCCACAGACTGTTTTATAATGTTTCCTTGGTACTGGAGAATGTGGGTTTTTAATTAAGCATCTCTGATACCAAGAGTGGCAGAAGTATAAACCTTGACAAATCTGTCCAAAATACTACTTTACCATTTGGATCATAGGAAGTTACTAGGTTACTGGCCCAGAGTCCCTACCAAGCCTAGCCAAGAATTTAGCCCATGCCCCACCCGATGCTCCTATCCAGGAGGGACACAGATGGAATATCAGGGGTGCACTTTCTTTTCCCCATCCAGTTATCCAGGCTGCGCTTAAAAAGGGTTAATAAGGTACTCTGACTGACACAGAGAGAATCTATTCCATAGAAGGGGAAGTCTCTGGGACAGAAATCTGTCCCGCCAACAAGTCCTGTTAATGTTACACACCAGGATGAGGTCACGCATGTGAGTTACTAAAGTGGAGCTTGACTTGCAGATATGCCCATCAAGGCGGGGCCTGAGATTGGTTTGTATGCCAGATAGAGGTCACCTCTGAAGAGTATGTATGAGACTGAGTAGAGGGACAGGTCTTTTAGCCTGTGTAGGGTAGATGTTTGAGGCCCTGGATTCTCCTGGTAAGGAACCTCTGTGGTCTCTCCAACTGGTGCATGTGCTTTGTGAGGTACATACCGAAAGGGGCATTGTACTCAATAATGGCTATTACAAAGGAAGAATACAGAGATGTTATGACCATCCTTGTCTTTGGATAAGATACCCTTATTAATTAAGTGGGCCATGTAGAAAGCTTTCTGTACAATGGGGCAATACGGTGATCAAATGTCAGTTTGCTATCAACCTGGGTGCCCAAGTCCATCACGACTTGACTGCATGCTTAGGACCTTGCTATTAATGTGATAATTTGTGGGGATGTCACTCTCCACAAAGGGGATGATGATATATTTTTTGGGATTCAGTTTGAGGCCATGTTTCTGGCACCAATCACTTGTTAGGGTGCCACCCTCTTGGAGGATGTCCATATCACTAGGGGAATTTATGACAGCGTCAAGCTTGCAGTCATCTGTAAACGTGGTCAGCCATAGCCCACTGGTTTTGGCTTGCACCTTAGAAAAGTATATCCCAAATAACAGAGGCCTCAAAACTGATCCCTGGGGTACACAGCTCGTTACAGGTCTACTGCTTGAGGTGGCTTCCCCTCGTTTGACTAAGTGTGTTCTATCAGTTTGGTAATGCATTATTAGTGAATACCAAGTCGGGTGGTTTGGTGATGTACAGGGAGATGACTGCATGAACAGCCTCTGGATTCTTGAACAAACATTTAAATTTTTTTCCATCTGCTAGAAGTGGTCAGGTCTTGTGATAGAGTCATATTCTAACAAAGCATTCTCATACTGCAGACTCTGTTAGCATACAGAGATAAAGCCAGGAAAATATAGTTTTATTACCAACTTGCTACCTGCAGGAGGTGAAATGAGGGAGGGACTGTATGACAAGACTTTCCCTGCTTGACTCTCTTCAGAGAGATGGGTGGGGAGACATACTGGTGAAGGCATGTCATTGCCTGGTTGAAACCAGAAGATTAGTAACAGAGGAAATCCAGGCTAGGTATGTGGGTGATATTTGGGCAATGCTGACACACTGGTGAGGGGGCACTTCTAGACCACATGTCATACAATTCAGAGGCCTATAAAGAATATCAACACTCAGACGGTAGGACCTCCACACATACAAGTCAGCTACAGAGACATCCAATATGAAAACCATCTCACAGATGCTTCATTCATTGGTCACAGGGGCATGATGATACAGTCCTCACAAGCTGGATAGGTGTTTCTGCCTAGAGAATTGGAAACACACCTGGCAAGGAAAACAGGCGGGACATGCCCCACAGAAGACAATAGACCCCAGAATTAAAATGGAGTTATGGACTAAGTACACTGAAATAATTAGTGGATCTCCATGCAGTCATAGTACAATCAACCTGCCACCAGGATAAAACAGAGCTGACAACACGTGAAGGTAATTTACCTATTTTTACAATTTTAACAATCTTACTGATCAACCACTTCAACACCCAATAAGGAAAGAGGAAACAAAATATGCAATAATAAACATATTTTTTTCACTTTTGGAAGCAGGCAACATAAACCACCATAAATTAAATACATATGAAACCTAAAAATGCTCACCACTGTAAAAACAGTTGTTTAACACTAATTCAGTTATGATTTCCAGATCTAGTTCAAATATATTTAAGTTAATTTAGTAAGCCGAATACATACACACATACAGATCTATGCACTTCAGTATACCTATACTAGCCTGACCTGAGAATTATCTAGTAATCACATCCTATATTTGATCCATTCCCTACAAACTCGTTTCACTTTTTTTCAGATAGGTGAACAAGGGCAAATACTTTGCCAGGAATGAGAACCTTGATTGCCCTTTCATGCATCTACTTTCCTTCGTCCTCTCCGTCTCCATTAATTCTACTCTGCTTCAAATCTATTATTTTAATTGAGCACCCGTTTTTTTGTCAACTTATAATGGAGTCTAAAAAAGATCCATGTGGATCAGTAATCTATCCTAATTATCAAATACATATACTTAGAAAATAAAACAGCTCAATTTCTTACAATATCCCCTTTCGCAATACGTCATGCAAACTTCATAGCCTTTATCAGCACTATCCTCTAATGAAACATACTATTTAACATGGTATGCAGTTCTTTTTCACAGACAAAGACTTATACAGATATTCATGACAGTCCCTAAACCCCATGAAGGAAATACAACTTTAGTACTGCAAGTATTGTTTCTGACTGGTTTAGCTTGTTTACGGATAACTCCCCTAAAGCTTTCAAGGGCTTAAATACCCTACGCCCCTAGTTGTGTTACATAAATGACTCCATTATACATAAACAACATCATCTTCATTTCTATCTGACCCACTGTATAACCACATACATTAGATTTCCTAAACAATGCAGCCAGTTGCTCCTTATACTACATAAAAAGTAAGAGTAAAATACAATTCCCCTTTCTCGTTCCTCCTGACAACTGAAAATGTGAAAGCAATCCCACAGGAGTCTTACCCTTAGCAGTATGCCCAATATTAAGAGATACAAGGAGCCTTCTAAGCTCTCACAGGAAACAAAAACATGCAAAGTTCTCAGTAAATACCAGCATCCAGACTAATCACCTCTTAAGAGTTTTCCCTTCCAGTCTTGTGCCTGCTTAATAAGTACGACTATCTTTAAAAAAATTGCTGAAAATCTGACACGCCCACCTCCCAACTCACACTGGTCAGAATCTTTTATCAGATACCCTGCGATGCTTTTAACATTACAATCAATTTATAATCAATATAGAACTAATGTGTGTCTATAGGAAGATGGCAGGCTAGCATCTTCTCTATTCTTATGCACAAGCACAATTACTGACTTTGTCCAGGATTCAGGCACCTCCTCCTCCTCAGTCAAGACTCCATTAAATAAATGAACAAAGGGACCTATCATCTCTGTATTTTAATCCAAAACTCAGTGGGGATTCCATGCAATAGAGATAATCTGCTTTTGCCTTTTTTTACTAAAAACAGGTAGCTGGTTAAAAAGTGTCTCAATATATCTTCAGCTTCATGACCACTTATTTTTATCCTGGTCACGTTATCCACAGCTTCTGGAATGTAAAAAGTAGTTTTGTACCTACCATAAATGTAGATGTTCGAAGACTGACATCAGGAAAGGTCAAAACCAAAAGACAGCAAACAACCAACCAACCACCCTTGCACCAATAATATGTACAATATATACAAACATCTACATTTATGGTAAGTACAAAACTGTACTATGTTCTTCATCTCACATTGCTGCAGTCGTAGCAGGAGCTGCCAAAATGCCCTGTAAAATAGCAGTGGCAAAACCAGCCCTAGATTTAGAGTAAAGTGGAAGGTGATAATGCACTGAACTCCAAGTAGCTGAACTCAAAGCAAAAGAAACAAATAACTGCTGAGACTGCCTGAACCCTTTAGTTCTGCTCAAATAGCAAAATCTTTCCTTTATTTTGAATAGTTTGGTTTAAAGCCACACTAGAAACCACTTTAGGCATAAAGGAAGGATACCCTATCCTTATGGAAAATTAAGAAAGGCTCAACTGACATAAGGGCCTGTAATTCAGAAACCCTTCTTGCAGAGGTAATGGCCAACAAAAGCAGTCTTCCATGATAAATATTTGGTTGTAGAGTGAGTTTCTCCAACACAAAATTGAGATCCCATCTTATATTCTTTGCCCTCTAAGAAATTGCTTGAACAAAGGATGAGAAAACAATGGGAAGAGAAGGACAAACCTTTGTCCAGTAACTCAGTAAGATATTGAAGAGCCACACTTAAATTAGGCTCAGAAACATCAAATTCCTTTGCTGCACTCCAAAATAAAAATCTCTTCCATTTATCCTCCTGGCTTCCAAAATAACATTCAAAACTTGCTGTGGAAGTTGAGACCCTCCAGGGTTCAAAACAGAATATGCCAGGCTGTTAGGTGAAGAGAGTGAAGTTTGACATTGAGTAAATGACTGTTCTCCTGAGACAGTAGGTGTGGAATCGAAGGCAAAGGCCATGGAGGCTCCTGTACCAGACTTTTCAGTAAAGGGTACCAGTGCTGTCGAGGCCAATCTGGAGCTATTAAAATCATCTTTGGCTTGTCCTGTCTGACCTTTAGGAGTACCTTTGGGAGGAGAGGCAGAGGTGGAAAGGCACATGAAGATTGCTCCAATTGAAAGAAAGAGCATACACTTTCCAAGCTGTGGGATGAAACCTTTTTGTGCAAAACTTTGGCAGCTGGTAGTTTAACAGATCTATGTCTGGAGTTCCCCATGACACTGTCAATTTCTGAAATACATGAGGATCTGCTCAACACATCTGCTAAGGAGTTCTGTGCTCCAGAAACCTTGCCTGAAGATTTAGCTGTAAACTGAGAGCAGTCTCCCACAAAATCATTGCTTGCCTGCATAGTGGATAAGAATGAGTTCCCCTTGCTTGTTGATATACCACATGGCAGTTGTGTTGTCTGTTAGAATCAACACCTGCCCTGTCTTGTATCCACTTTCCATTTAGATGTGCTACGCAAGCTTTGTCTGTGGCATCTGTCGTTAAAATCTTCCTTTTGAATGCAAGGTATTATCTGAATGACAGTGTCCAAATCCTGGCAGTGCTGTGTCCATACATTTTGAGATACCATTGTAGCTTCCTCATATGCAGTTTGGCATTGGGAAGCACCAGCAGTCAGCCTGGACTGATGAGACAATTGATGGATCAAAAAGCCATCTGGGATGCTGTATTCAGTCTTACACCCAGAAAGCACATGTCCTGAGAGGGTACTAGACTGGAATACCCCAGGCATCTTAGCACTGCTATCACATATTGCAAATGATGAAGAAGTTCTCCCTTTCTTGAGCCAGAATCAGGCAAAATAAGGATAAATCAGTATTCCTTTGGCAATGCAGAGAACTGATAATGAGAAGTCCAACTTAGTCTGATAGGAATATGAAGGTAAGCCTCCTTGAGATCCAGAGTTACCATCCAGTGATCTTTGCCCAGCAGAGGTAAACAACATTTTGAACTTGGGAATGTCCAGATAAGTGTTGAGGATAGATAAATCCAAAATTGGTCTCTATTTGAAGTAGCAGAGAAATTTGTTTGAGCCTCTATTCTTTGTTGAGGAGGAGGCAAGGTATGGAAATAACTTGTAACCTTGGGTGTATGATATCAATACCCATCTGTCTTGGGTAATTAAGCTCAATTTTTCTTGAAAAGTGTAGGTGAAAAACAACACATCAGACTGTAAAGGAGCAGAAACATGTAAAACTTTTCAAAGAAACTGGCAGAAATCTTGAAAACTTTCGTTCAGAAAAAAAAAATCTCTAATGGACCCTTTCATCTTTAAGATTACCTTTTCCACTTTTCTCAAACTCTCTCCTCCTTGACCTGGGATTACTGCTTTTAGCAGGTTTTTTTAAGCTGTTTCAACATATTTCTAATTCTACTTAACTTGTTTATATTCCATCTATGAGTCACTATGGAATACTGCTTCATGACTCAAAGACATTTTAAAACTATCTTTTTGTATTCTACATTTTAAAACTATCCCTTGCATCCACCAAAGCAGTGTTCACCCTCCAGTTGCAAAGCTGACAGATCTTTCTACAGGAATGGTACCTCTCTGAAAACTGCTTTTCCTTTAGACAATATGCAGGGAAAGGACAATATCTATCTTCAGAGCCTGACCTAGTCTCCCCATCAAATGTGACCTCTAAAAAGGTATGATCTGAAATAAAAATAGGGTGGGTATAAACCTGCCGCCCCATAAAATGATGCCCTAACATGATATAAACCCTATCAAACATAGAAGCTGGTCCATATTACTATGAAAAGAAGGTACAACCTGGTCCCATTTGTTAATGCAAATATATCTGGTCAATTCCAGTATTTGCATACATTGCTATGATGGTAGTTTTAACAAATAAAGCATTTTTTTCTAATTGGTGGTGAGCAGCATGATCGCAAATGATAATGTGGTTTACCCTGTTTCACATACGTTTCATCAAGTAATTAAATCATGAAGGTTCAACTAAATGAAATTAATCAGTCCTCTCTTCAAAGCAATAAGACATTTTCTTATTTTTCTTTCTGATCCCGCCCTGCACTTCCCATGTGCAGCACTTTCCGTGTGTGTGTGTGTGTGTGTGTGTGTGTGTGTGTGTGTGTGTGTGTGTGTGTGTGCGCGCGCATAGGGTCTATTTGACATTACCGAAATGTCAGTAGTTCAACTTTCAAATCACCATGACAACACCAAAAATCCAAAATGCTGACACCCCACACAGCACTGTCAAAAAACCGACTCAACATTCAACGTACATCTCATGTAATGCATCAACAAAACCAAAAACTCATCCCACGTAAGCACTGCCCTGTTAAATAAAATTAACTAAACAACTACTAAGCTCTCCTCCAAACCCTGCCCACAAACCAATAGCTGCTTGAAAATAACAAATCCCACTGAATATTCATGCGAGAACCCCCAAAAACATTCAGTGGAGATTTATTAAACCAAAAATCACAAACACTTTAATTTAAAATGTTGTGTTTTTGCTGGGGGAGCTGCAACCCCCAAACCTCCTGCAAATTAAATATACCAACTCCGAGATCGCACTACAGTGTGGAAATGAGTGGATTTCCTGTTCTTCTCAGCTTGGAGTCGGCATTTCAATCGTTCAGTCATCTGAATGTTGGCATAGTGAAGTTTCAGTTATATGAAACTTCGCACTTTTGGTCTCAGTGATTTGAAAGTCGGTCTACTGACGAAATACATATGCACGCACACTAACTCTACAGTGGTATAATAGTAGGTAAAACAAAAAGTTGTAGAAAAATGGAAATCAATACTAGTATGCAAGAAGTGGTTTCCTGTTTTAAAAAAAAGCGATAAGTTTAACACGGGAAGCTATCATCATCCACTTGTAACTTCTCTGACTTTATACTCTAAGCAAGAAGGAAGCCACTGGCAACTGGCATTTATTCGGAAAACGACTGCATGCTGATTGCCGTTCATTACCTCCCCAAAGCAACAGTTAATCATTCTGAGATGAAGGTGCATATTAAGGGAATGAAGGCCCTCTGCACCCTCCCACTCCCGGTTTATGTCTTAATGAAGACCCACCTACACCTGGTTTAGGATTTAGTGAAGAAAACAGGAAAATTATAAGCAAAATGAGGGGAAAAAAAGATGTTTCAAAGGAGTTACAGTATCAACATGCCAAATCAGA
Source organism: Protopterus annectens (assembly GCF_019279795.1). Taxonomy (NCBI): domain Eukaryota; kingdom Metazoa; phylum Chordata; order Ceratodontiformes; family Protopteridae; genus Protopterus; species Protopterus annectens. The sequence continues at coordinate 238,963,673 of NC_056751.1, forward strand.
AGGTTCAAGCCTCTCAATTTCAAAAGGTACTCTCAGAAAATGGACATGTTTCTCAAAGGTGCACACTCTGTACCCTTTTAAGTAGATGCTTGACAACCTGGTGGTTACCCAGTAATGTCCTCCACAATGTAAACATTGAGAAGAAGCTCAGACACATGCACCATGACTATGAAATAACAGGGGTTCAAATCTCAAATTATACAGGTACGTGAGAAAGGTCAGGATGACCTATAAATTCACCATCTGGGGAAATATATGGTACCAATCTACCAAAATGAAAACCTCAATCTTGTTCAAGCACGTCTGTACAACAGAATGCTTCATGGAAACCTCAGTCACTTCTGATAGTCCCTGAAAAATCCAGTGGGTCTTCAGTAACCAGATACTGAAGTGGAATCAGCTACTGCTTCAATTTTGTGAACCCCCTGGCTAGAAAACTTCCTGTATATGTAAGAACCAGATGGTCTGATATCACATACTTTTTGGCATCCAGAAGGTAACAATAGTTAGATTTATACCTTCTTTGCTGAACTTTAGGAACAGGCATAGAGAGAGTGAAAATGGAGTGAAGTAATGCAGAAGTTTCGAAGGACCACTTGCTAAACTGCCCACTGTCCTTTCATTTGACCATTAAATTAAAGTAAGCTAGTTACTTTGTATCCCTAGCTTCTTCTTGTATGCATTCAGTAAATGAAAAAAACTGTTTTCCTTCGTGCCTCTGCTAACTGTTAAACACCAGCTATAAACTGAATACTCTAATAAATGGCATGCGGCTAAGTTACAAAGCAGCCTAGGCTTAATAACCAAGTTAAATAGCGTCCAGTTTCATTTGTCTACCCCCTTCAAGTCTGGGTCACTATAATAGAATGCACAAACAGAAAATTTATAATAGAATGTACTCCTAAATCTCCCCTCACTTTGGTCTCCACATCCAATTGGTCACCATTTTCCTTTACAGGTCAGGTATGTATCAGGGGTTATTACGTTTCTATTGTTCTAACAGTGTGTAGAACAATGACAACACCTTGGTACTGTGTTGCACTGATATTATTTTAGTCGGATAAACTATGTATGTTGAGCCTGTGTCGTTTAACAAGCATGTGATTCATGTATGTAATTTCAGTTGCTGATGCTTTGGTATATGCAACATTCTTTTGATATGTTCTGATAATCTGCACTGTACAACTCTGCACAACATAATACTGTGGTTCTGTATATCAGTATACCTCCAACTAAACTGATTTTGACCTTGTATTCAAAAATGTTATTTTCTCTCTAGTCTTAGAATGGCCCATCTTCTCTTGCTATGACTCACTGTTCTCCTTCCTTCATCTCTAGGAGTAAGCTAGCTACCTGTTTATTAACTTTATTGCCTACATAATATTTCAGTACAGCTGCATCTTTTTCTTTCCTTTCAGAGTCTGTGGATATTACATCGGTCCCTGTCCCTTAACTAGCAGGAGCTCAACCACAAGGCACATGTCTGCAAAGTTTTTCACTGAGATTACCATCATTGTATAATATAATTAAGTTTAAGATGAAAAGCATTGCCGTATATTAACTAACTAGCCAAATATGTGCCTGTTGTGTGCTGGAAAGTGGCTATGACATTCCCCCTACAAAGTAGTAGTCTTTACACTCTAAGGACCAATTACCAAACTGGCCATTATCCTTTCATTTGACCATTAGATTATGTAAGAAAGTTACTATGTATCGCTAGTTTTTTCTTGTCTGAATTCAGTAAATTAAAAAAAAACCTGTTCTACTTTGTGCCTCCTAGCTAATTGTTGAGCACCAGCTATAAACTGATTGCTCTCTTGTAATAAATAGCCTGAGGGTGGGAAGCCCACTATACTCACCATCATCTCCTACCTTACCTCCAATTATCAATTATCAGCCATCTACCTTACTCTACCATTAGACTTCCCACATACATCTACCATTAGTGACATCCACTCCCTATATCTCCCAAAAACAACTTTACTATTACAGGCACACTCCTGCTTCTGTTCACCTATTACCTTCATCCGTCTTGCTTTTAGCATCATCCCAATAGCCTCTCTCTCCCATACTGCTTTGTACTATATCCACTCCTACTCAGAACCCTCCTCAACAGCACCTATAAATCGTTCATGAGCAAAACTCCCTCTTTGATTCATCCCCACAATTTTCTCTCAAATACTACAATCACATATTACCTCTTACCTCTTCCTTTGCAATATCTTCCAGCCTTCCCTTTATTTCTCTATACTGCTTAAACACCTCTACCCTCAACTTATCCACTGCATCCATACACAATTAAATCAGTACTTTTTGCTTTACAACCATTCCTTGCCTATACCTATTCTACACTAACAGATCTTTCACCTCATAAATTCAGCCTCATTCATATCAATATTCCCCATACCTATACTCAAATATAAGGTTACAACATTATCAGATTAGACAAAAAAGCTGTCAAGTATTGTCATTTTCTACAAAACACACTAGACGTCTTTCTCCACATTCTGACAAATTTCTCTTACTCAGAAATCCTGGTAACCATGCTAAAACTAAACACCCAAGACGATCACAATCATGAGTATATACATACATCCAAGTAATACTACTAAAAACAGTGGAAAATATTCTCTGCAGTGCCTCCTCAAAAATCCCTCATTAAACCATCTGAAAATCACCTACAAGCCTACAGACTAAATGCAATTACTCTAAATGTTTACTTTTCCCAAATAAACCTTTCCTACTTTCTATCTTAACTACATCCTCATTCTCTATCATTCAAAACTCTCCATTTCTCAGATTTCTAAAAAAACAGTTTTTTTCCCATAATTCCTCATACTAGTTCCTCTTCTCCTACTTGCACACTTAACATTCTCCCGACATTCACTACCCTCAAAATTCCAACAAAACTCTTACATTGTGTCCTTCAAACAACCCTTACAATTGCAGTAAAACTCTTATACTGTGCCCTCCAAGCACAGTATTTCTGCACCTCATCTCCCAACCACACCCTATCTATATCAGCACTTGTATCCTACTGTTCAAGTACAACTATCCAAGGCATAAGCCACTTACTCCCACACTATTAAACATAAGATCAAGCAAAAATGCCTCTACCCATACCATCACACCTCCACAAACTAGAAAACTTAGTGGTAACATCCACCCAAACCTAGTCCTACCTCAGCATAATCAGACACCAGATAATGACAATGAGGCTGATGGAGATAAGCTATCACCTTCCCCACAGTCCTACACTGGCTTTCACATATACCATATCAACTTATAAAGTATTTCTAACAAACTCCCTGAAGTGCATGCATAGATGGCACTAGACAATACAGACTTAGTTGTCACAGAAACTTGGCTCCACTAGGAAATAAAATGAAGAAATTAACCCACAAGGCTATAACATTATCAGATTTGACAGACAATAAAAAGCTGTCAGTGTTGTAATTTTTTACAAAACACACTAGGTGCCTCCTTTTTCTCCACTTACTGCCAAATTTCTCTTACTCAGAAATCCTGATAACCATGCTAAAACTAAACACTCAAGACAATTACAATCATGAGTCTATGCATACCTTCAAGTAAGAATACTAAAACAGTGGAAGATGCTCTCTGCTTGGCCTCCTCAAAAATCCCTTATGAAACCATAACACTGGGTGATGCTAGTACAGACTGGCAAACCATACAATCTGAAAATCCACCCAATAATATACACCTGTACAAGTTCATAACCTACAACCGCACCAACTATATATAACAAAGCCACAGCCAGTCAACCCTCGACTGTACCATAACATCCTCTCCAAATAAAATATCATCCCATGGAACTCTGTTAGCCTAAAAGATCACTTGCCAATCTACACCATGAGGTACCAAAGCAACAGCCCCAAAACAAATACAGCCTGGTACAAAAACTTGTTACTTTTCATGAAGACACTTAGTAATACAGTACAGCTTATTAACTTGGGGTTACTAAAGGCTCTCCCAATAGAAAATGCCATCTCTTGAGTTCAACAAAATTATCCTAGGTGTTCCAAGCAGACTAGCCTCCCCACCCTCAGAAAATATAAAGTATAAGGCAACCCTGATCCGTGGCTACCATTAGCAACTAAAAAATTAATGAAACAAAGAGACAATCATGGAAGGCCTGGACAAAAAATAAAACAGCTCCCACTTTACTAGCATACAGACAACTAAGAAACCTAACAATTTATCACCAAAGATATGAAAGCCTATTACCTAACCAATCAAAACATATACACTAATAATTCAAATTGTTATGGACCAAAATCAAGCTGTTCAATCCAGGACAAGCTACACAGCCAACACCAAATACAAACTAAATGATGCCACAGCCACCCAATTCAATACCCTCTATACAGACAGCCATTAACCAACAAGGTGACTAATCAAGTTCTTGAGGTCTATACTCAAATAACCTCAACATTTCTCCTCCAAACCAGTTCCCACAGATGCCATCAAAAATACCTAAAAAAAACTAAAGCCTACTACAACTGCTCCTGACAATTTATCTGCCGGGTGTCTTGAAATACCAGATGAAGCTGATGCTCAGTTTCAAATCAGCTAAATCCACCCAAGTCCAAAAATAAAGTCCCATCATTATGCAAAAAAATAATTCATTATTCAACTGCACAAGGGAGGAGTCAATACAGATTTTTCAAACTATAGGCCAGTTGATATTTTATTGCCACTACCAAAAATATTAGACAAATCTATTCATACACGACTCCTTATCTAATAACCAGCTTCCATCTTCAACTCAACACAACTTATGTCCTCATCACAGCACAACTACTGTTTTGCTGAATTTTAATACTGCTAACACTCATAGAAATCCTAGAGGACAAGTCCAACATCTTGCTAGACATATAAAAAACTTCTGATACCATCTCCCACCAGAAACTCTTATATAAACTCTCATCTTTAGGGCTCACCAAGTCTTCAATGCAGTGGTTCCACACCTACCTCTCAAACAGAGCACAAGCAGTGAAATGGAAAAATATAAAGGTGTCCTTCAATGATCTATACTAGGCGCTATACTTTAACATATTCGGTAATGACCTCTACACTGCTACAAAAAATGTTACCCTAGCTCAATACACTGATAATTCAACCCTAACTTGCTCTGCCAGATCTCTCTAAACTCCAAAACCTTACACAAAAATCGTTATTGATTGAAACATGGCTGAATAATTCACACAATACTAACCTTAAAAAACAAAATTACTACTTTTAACTTCAAAACACATCGCTATCAAAACAATATTTGTTACCATCTCTACCAATATCACCAGGATAAAACAAATAAACCAAACACAGAAAACCAGTTGAAATTCGACCACCATGTACCACACATGATTAGAAAAATTCAAAGACTAGGTATATTATACAGAACAAACACCTACCTCACTGACATAGCCAGAAGACCTATAGCCTCTACTTTCTTAATGTTATCTTGTCCTCTATGCTGCCTCAGTCTTCAAAAGTCTCACAACTGTCCAAACTTGAGCAATGGTATAATAAAATGGCCAACTAAACTATGACAATACAAAGTAACACTGTCAAGCCGTTAGAATTAAAATGGCTAGAACTTCCACATCACTTAGCTTTTTCTCAGCTAACTATAACACACAGACTTTTCTCTATGAGCCAGAAAATTGCACAACCCTTTAAAAACTTAACACAGCACTACTCCCCAACAGACTTTTAAGCTCTAGAGAAACACCACTAATCAATATAACACATCCTACTATCACTGAAATCCATTCAGAATTCAAACACAATTAAAACTTCAACTATCAAATCAATGGACTTGTTCCTGTATATATCCAGGATAAATACCACTGTTATTTTCAGCTTGCCATATCATCAAACTATTTCTCATCATACAGAATCATATGCCTGACAACCAATTCTGAGCAATACCTGAATAGTTTTACTTCACCTCCCTCCACCTTCCCTGCTGAGCTTCTTACAGCCAACTTTAAAGCCAATCCTCACAAGACCATAACAACTGCTGCCATCTATATACCACCTGGTGACAACATACCTATACTAGAGCAGATTCTTAACTGGTTATCTGACCATACCTCTAATGAAACCATTATACTGGGTGATTGTTAATATTAATTGGCTTACCCTCACCAGTAACTCACCTTCTGCTAGCATCAACCTATATGGTTTCACCCATCTCATCTCTTCTCCTACATTCCTTAACAAGTCCACAAACTATAGCTCTATAATTGACTGGATCCTTGTTACCAATCCCAACCTCTACTCTCGCACTGCTACATTACCTGTCTCCATCAGTGATCACTGCCCCATACAAACCCTCAGAATCCCCCCTCACATCCCCAAACCTCACAAATACAAAGAAATTTGAAAATTATCCACTTTTAACCCTGACACATTTAATCTCACCCTCTCTAAAATTAACTGGACCTCACTCTTTACATTACCCCTAGATGATGCTCTTTCTTTAACGCCACTTTTCTTAAAATTCTTAACTCTCTTGCCCCTTTACGTACTGTCAGAGTCAAATCTTATAACTCTCCCTGGCTATCACATACAACTCGTACATTAATTCACAAAAGAGACTCTGCATAGAAACTCTGGTCCAAAACTAAATCTCTAAGCCATTTCGAAACTTACAGGGAACTCCGAAATCTCACTAAAAAGCAGATTAATCAAGATAAGAAGAATGTCTATCACCGGCCTCTGTCATCACAATCCTGTAACCCTAAAAAGTTCTGGTGCACTATTAACCAAATTCTCCACCCAGGTAACCCTTCAACACCTAACCCTTGTCCTAATATTTCACCCCTCGAAACTGCCTCCTCCTTTAACTCCTCTTTTTATCAACACTAAGTCAACTTATGCAAAATTCTTCCCAACCCCACCCCCCCACAAACTACACCACCACCACCACCTCAGGCTAACCTCCTCTTCTCCCTAAAAACAGTCCCCACTAGCTACATTAAAAAACTCCTCCTTAAGTTAAAACCCTGTTCCTCATCAGCTAACAACCTACCATCTATCTTCCTAAAACACGTTGCACCATCCATATCATACCAAGTTTCCATCCTAATTAACCGTTCTATCACTGAATCAACTGTTCCAACTCTCTGGAAAAAATTCTATACTATTCCTATACACAAGGGGTGGCAACTCCTTAGAACTCTCAAACTTCCGACGAATTGCTATACTTTCTCCCCTCTCTGAAGTCCTTGAACACTGTATACATAAACAAATCCTGGCCCACCTACTGCAATACAATCTTATCACCCCTACCCAACGTGGCTTTCGTCCACATCATAGTACCTCCACTGCACTTATTTCTTTTACCAATACTATCTCTCAAGCCACAGACAATAATAAACTAATTTCTTGTCTATTCTTAGATATGTCCAAAGCTTTTGACACCGTCTCTCATTCTATCCTTCTCTCAAAACGTTCTCAACTTAATCTCTCCCCAACAACTATCTCTTGGTTCAGCAGCTACCTCTCAGACCAGTAGCAATCTGTCAAATAGCTCTCTGCTCTCTCTCCTTTTCTCCTAATACAGGTATTCTACAGGGCTCCATCCTTGGATCCCAACATCTTTACTAATGAACTGCATAACTCTTGTCCCCAGTTTTCTCTCAAACAGTATGCAGATGACTCTACCATTATATCTATAGCTGACAATCCTACTGAACTACTAACCCTTACACAAACATCTTTTAACCAGACTCAAACTTGAGTAACTCAACACCTTCTTATACTTAATCCCCAAAAAACAAAACTACTATTTTTTCTTCCAAAATCTCCTCTCACTCTTAAATTTTCCTTCACCATCTCCTCACTCAACAACACTATAATAGCTCCAGATACCCTTACCAAGCTACTTGGAGTAATTATAGATGACCAACTGAAATTTGACCTCCACATACATCACAGTATAAAGAAAACACATCAAAAGCTTGGTCTTCTTTATACAAATAAAAACATTCTCACTCCTGAAACTAGAATAACCCTTGCCAATGCCTATCTCTTCCCTAATATTTTTTATAGCGAACAAATCTTTACTAACCTTCAGTCTACACTTCTCTCTAAACTTGAATCTACCTATAACAAAGTGGCTAGATTTGCTGCTAACTTGCCTTACAAATCCCATCACTGTCTTGCCCTCAAGTCACTACACTGGCTTGACTTTCAAAACCATCTCAAATATATCCAACTTCTCATTGTTCACTTCATTCTCAACAAACCATTTTCCTGTCCTAGCCTCTCTTCACTAGTCTCCTATTACACTCCCACTCGATCTTTAAGGAGCTCAGATCAACATCATCTACAAATTTACAAACCTAATAAGTGTGCAGGACAAAACCTATATAGCTACTCTCCATCCATTTTCTGGAACAGGCATCTCTTAACTCTAAGAAGCCTATCCCAGACTCATACTTTCAAAATCACTCTTAAACACTACCTTACCCACCTCACTACTTGCCCCTGTCATCTCCCCACTCTAACCTAGTACACATCTTGTTCTCTTCATACCACTCTTATCATCCTTCACTCAGCTTACTACTCATCTTTTCCTCCCTCCCTATTTCCTGTCTAACCTCCTCTTCCCCTTACTTCTTCCTGCCACCATTTGCCTTTTACCTTATGACCTCCTCTTTTATACCCAACTCTTGACTGTATGAATTTTTTAATTCTTTCTTCTGTCTTTTGTCCCACACTTATTTAGTGCTAATTTCTGACTTATATATTTGTATTAACAGTTTGATTTATGATAGTTTGAATATTTACAACAGTTTGACTTGTATAGTCTTTAAATTGCCTGTCTATTGTATTGTATATAACACATTACTGTGTGGAGATTTTCTCCCCCGGCCTCCGCTGAAAATGGACATGTATCCAGTCGGACTATCCTGGTCAACAAATGCAAAATAAAATAAATAATAAATAATACTTGTATCCCCCAATCATATACATAGTTCTGTGACGATGCTCACTCCCTACCTCTATACTTCTAATATAAACCTTATGATAGCAATATATATAATTATCTATAAACTTACTTTATATCCCATCTCTTAATTACAATATTAGTATTTTTGCATGCCCTAGCACTTAATAAAGAGCTGAAGGATTTTACCTGGGAGAGGAAGATGACAAGAGTCAAGTAGGATAAGATGATTCTTCCAATAGAAACAGGAGGATCAGGATTACCCAATTTGAAAGGAATTTCAAAACAAAATAGTTAAGGCTCCTATGCATAGCACAAGCAGAAAATTACAATTCAAAGTGGAAAGGGATGATGATGAAACAAGGAGAGACTGGGCTTCTGGATGCAGACTTTTAAGGAGAATAACAATAACCATACAGAATATTATATTCATAAAGTAGCAGAAAATATTCTAAAACTAAGACAACACATAAATAGCGAAAGGAGATTTTGCCTAGGGATGACTGCAGTTAGGGATACAGACAATAGCCAAAAGGGGGCTGGAATTTATTAGAGAAAACTGGCAAAGGAACCAAGGTATTGGGGGCAAATAACTAGTGAGGGAAAGGGAATAGAATGGGAAGATGCCAAGAATTTATTTGGACTGCAGGTTACAGAAAGCCTTCCCTATCAAGGATTGATATCAGAATATAGGCAGAGAGAGATAAACAGGAAGGGTCCTAAACAAAAGACCAACACTGGTTGAGTTTTTAGTAGAATTTAGAACAGAAGCCGCCTTTAAAAAAATAATTAGTACAGCATAAAAAATATTGTACGATACCTATAAGAATCAATATGAGAAGGTTAGAAAGGATTGCAGAGAGAGATATTCACAAAGAAACAATGGGGGATATGTGTATGTCTCCCAAATATGCAACAAAGTCTAGAAGATTTAGAATCTTTGCTTAGAAGTGTTTATATTGCTAGTTTTTTACCCCAAGCAGACTCCAAAGAATTTTTCCTCAGGTAGACAGTACAAATTGGAGGTGTAACGGGGAAGAAAGATGTAACTGGGAACATATTTTGTACGAGTGTACTGATTTGGCAGACTTTAAAGATTCCCTGCATACTGCTTTGTCAGATATTGGGTGAGCAAATTGGTGTAACTAAGGAAATTATTTTTTGAGCTTTGACACAGAATCAGAATTGCCTAGATGTAAGTAAGGCCTTGCTGAGTCTAATTATGGTGGCTGTAAAAAAAGTAATTACTAGAAAATGGAAATAAAAGTCTAAACAGTAACAGAGATAAAACAACTGGAATTGGGATCTTAGAAAAGTGTAGGAGCAAATTACATAGGAAAAAATGAGAATTGTGGAAACAAATTCAGAGAATGAACGAGGTTTAAAAGAAGGAAGGATTTGAACAAGCTACATAACGTTTGACAGACAATGACTGGATAGATAAACAATGCATTTAATTTGCAACTGCAATTGTGTAAATGTGGTTTGTAATGTATAATGTTTGCAACTAGATGAAGGTTGGTTTGTTTTCATTTATTTAGATGCAAGATTGTCTATAGCATATATGATAATAAAAATGTTTCTTGTTCAAAAAATATTTTGCATGCCCTATCTTGTTCCTTCCCTCACCTTCATCTCTGAACTTCTAAGCACTAATATCACATGCTCTATTATCTATATGACAAAACCACTGATACACTTCAAATGTTCACTGTTCAACATCTACTAATCCATAGATATCTTTTATACTCTAATAGCCGCCTTCATTTTTTACGGATGTAATCAAATTACCAAATAAATGTGTCATTGTTAATGTACATTACAGAATGCCTCTTTAAAAATGTTTGTGAAATGTAAGTTTTTTTCTCTCCAGGGCTCTGCTGGTTTTTGACTAAACCCAGCTGGACACACCCAATTAAATAAAATAAAATAAAATAAAAATGTCCTTGCCATGGGACTGTGAATTCAACTACTGTGAACATCCAGGTGCCTGACTTAAATGCAGCTTATTTGTGTATGACCATAAACAAGCAATTTATTTTTTGTTTAAAGACAGAGTTAGTAGTACCTTGGAAAATTCATTTTTTTCTAGGATGCAGTCTCAGATACAAAGGTTTGGGACTAAGGGGGGTAAAGCCACCTGGAATACGCTTTTCAATAGTGAAAGAATGTTACTTTGATGCTTACTGATCACAATGAATGTCAATCACTAATGTATCAAGCTTAGGCATGGGGGTCAATTATTCCTTGTCTTGCTTCACTAAAAACAGCAAGCACAGCATTATCCCAAATGGTAAGTAGGTTGGTTTTTGGAGTGACCAACTTCAGGAATATCCATTCCAGCAGTGATTCCTGAATCTACAACTCCAAGAGGGCTAGTGGAGCAGCACAGGGAATTTAACAGCATTGCTTAGTCCTCTTAGTAGGTGAGCTGTTCAAAAAGTGATGTCTGTTTTTGTCCCACTGTCAGACATGCACTGCATCCCTACAAAGGCTTTTTGCTTGCTTACGTACCACATTAAGGTACTTCCTTGTCAGAATAACTTGGTAGGGGCCCCATCTGAAGCTTTCCATCCAAGGCCTTCAGGCTAGGAGAACCACTCTTAGGTCCAGTTGGTTGAAGTGAAGCTCCTTCTCCTGGATGACCACATAAACTCTGCAACCATGGCAGAGCCTAAATGAACTTCCCATTGTGGTAAAGCAGTGATCATCTGTACCTGAAACTTGTTTGGTTGCCAGTAGAAGATGCCCATTATGGGCACTGTCCACCACTCTATGGTCTTGCAACATGGCTCTGACACAAAATATAAGACACATAAGCACATGATGGCTTTACATCTACTGGCATATCCCAGTTCACTGCAAAAGCAATGTTCTCTGGCATGTTAACAGCACCACAGGGTGCAGGAAGGACAAAGCTTGCATTATTCAATGCATTTTCATTTAGGTCACCAAATTCATAATGTAATGGATCATTTTCATGAGAAGAAACAACACCATGGGAGAGTACTCAGCTTCACAAAGAAAAAGCACTGGCTTCACTGATACACCCAAACAGCTCCTCAATGGGACCATCAGAAATACATCACCCAGGTAGGGGAGCACATGGAGATCTTTCTTTCATAATGCTTCAACCAACATAGCCAATACACTGAAAAATGATCTGGGCACAAACTTTACTAGAAAAAATGCTCACCTGGAGCAAACTAACGAATCTCTACTGTGGATCCCTGACAACTGTATACCTACAGGTACCAAAGATATCCATCATATTTAGTGACACCATGGGAAATACATAGATGATCAGGGACACCCACTGCAAATACAAACTGAAAAGTGAAAGCTACTTTCAGTGAACCCTAGTTTGCACTTTTCTCCACGGCTGTGCAAGCATGCAGTAGGTTCTGTTTTTCTTCTAACCTGAAGAATATTTGATAGAAATTAATTGTGAAAGTTGTACTCCAAAGATCTGCAAGGATGTAACTATGTGTGTCGATAAAGATGTTACTTAGACTGGGAAAATTCTGCATGTCTAGCAAGAGGATGTTAAGAGTTGTCTGTCAAGTGATGCTTTTTGAAAAAAAGGGAAATGAAATACTGCCTCCCTGTCATTAAACATTACCAATACAATATTCACATTGACCAGAATAATGTTTTTCCCCACACAGTAAGCGAAGGCTAGCTTGAAGATCCTTCAAAACTGCCTAGAGCTGATTTTTTATGTGGATAATGCAAGGACCAAATGCTGCTATCCTCCCAGAGTCAATCAAATATGCATCTGTGGAAACGTTTAATCTAGAGGCCCCAGCAAGTGATGAATAAAGAGTCAGAGAAAGCCACTACTCCAGGCAAGAACTTCTGGAGACTAAGAAATATGTCCAACTAATGGAAAAAAAAAAAAAAAAGCCCGCGGTTTGATGAACACCAGAAAACTCTTTACAGAAGGTGACAACAAACAGGCAGCTATCCACATATGACAGCACACTTCGTAAAATAGTAAAACTTGGTAAAATAGTTAACAGCTCCAGTGTTTAAAGCACATAGACAAGGCACAGACAGGAGAATAAAAAAGGCAATGCCCAAAACAGAAAAAAAAAAAAGTCTTCACAGTCTGACATGCCATAGGACAGATGCTCGACCTGTAATTAAGATTCCAGAATCAATAGATCTTCCTGTGGGTGGATGCCTACTTTTGGGTCACAAGACTTGACAAAGTTTCAGAAAATTTAGCAGAAAAAAAACCCATCTAGAAACAGACCTTAATTCAACAATAGTCAAAATGTTCCCAGGCAAAGAAGATTTCAATGCTACTTGCAACAAACTCACCACCAGTTTCAGTTCTGGGATTTGAAAAAAACTAAGCTTGTTAAGATAGAGGATACACTTTGTCACACAACTGTTAAGAATGCTCAAAGACACAAAATGCTGTAAGCATAAAGACCTGAAAAATAAGCAATAAAATTCTCAATGGTCTTTGATATGTTCCCATCTCCAGAAGAACTGCAACAGATGGGCTAAGGAGCCCACTCCTAGAACAGAAACATGGAATCCATAATAAAGTGAAAGGGCCCAAGGAAGTAGACTAGGTTTGCTGATAGGCAGTCCTTTGATGACAGAGTGGATTCAATGTGCACAGAAAATGTTCTGCCTTAATGTCTCATCTGAGTGTGCTTCCTTAAGGAAAGTACAGGTGTGCCAAATCATACCATAACAGTAGATATCCTTCTCTTCACTGTTGCAGTATTCTTTACATATGGGATTCCCTACCAACGACAGCTCAATGTCTGGCCAATATACTAAAGTCTTAGAAAAATAGACACTGTATGTCACACACATGCTCCCCACTCAAGGCATAGGGCATAAAGGTGACGTATGGACAAACATACCTCAGAAATGAAAAGCCCCAGGAGGAACAATATTCTTAGGAACTAGGAAGAACATGTGCTTCCATAAGGAGAAAGAGGAAAATAATTCCAGGCCAGGAAGACAGAAGAAATAAGGCAGAGAAGTGGGAGAAGGGAGGGAATAAATATTGTAATACTGAAGAGGACATCTACTGTTACAGTAAGATTTTACACAACTGAAGTAAGGGCCAAAAGAAGAACAGTCTTCAAAGTACAATGTTGCAAGGAAGCTGAAGCTGCGGGCTCAAAAGGAAGTCGAGTTAATTTCTAAAGTACGAAACCTCGGAGAATGAAATAGGCTTCCTGGGAGGCCTGACATGAAGGACACCTTTAAGAAATTGTTTGACCTCAAATCTACAGGAAAGAGGAGGAGTCAATGGCAAACCAGCAAAAATAACTGAAAGGTGAGCTTTAACAGAACAGTATGCTAACTCAGCATGGAGCAATTCACAGAAATAAGAGACAAGCAGCGGGATCCCCACAGAAAATGGATCCAAGTTACAAGAAAGGCATCAGACAGAAGATCTCTTCCATTTGGACAAATATGATTTCCTGGTAGTGGGTTTCCTGGCCTCCTACAGAACCCTAAGCATGTCCTCAGAAAAAAAGGTGCCTAAAAGGGATTAAAACCCCATCACTCACAGCATCAGTTGAGCAGTGGACAAGTGAGGATGAATTAGAGACCCCTTGCTTTGTGTGAAGAGGTCCACCCTGTGATGTAACTTGTGGTAATTGCCCCTGGCTAAGTGAAGAATGGGGAACCAATGCTGTCTGGGGCAAAAGGGAGTCCCCAGCAAGATTCCGGGGGAGTGTTGCTTGATCTTGAGCAGGACTACCGGAATCAGAAAAAGGGAAGGGAAGGCATAGAGAAACATCTCCCTCCAAGGAAAAGAGAGGGTGTCCACATTCCAAGCCAGAGGACTTGGGACTCTGGCATAAAAAAGAGGAAGTTGTCTCTTCAAAGGGGAGGCAAAAATATCTACCCGAGAAGCACTCCACTAATGGACAATGTCCAGAAACACATCTCTGTGAAGCATCCATTTGTGAGCCTGTGTACTGGACCAGCTCAGACAGCTTGTCACTATATTTTGCTCTGAAGGAATGTAGATAGCCTAAAGAATCATTTAACACTGGACAGCTAAGTCTCACACCTGAAGGGCAAGTCTGCAAAGAAGATAGGACTGTGCCCCCCCCCCACTTGTTGATATACCAGTTCACTGTGGTGTTGGTCTGTGAAGATTTTGAGAGGCCCTGGAAGAAAGAGGGAATGAAAAGTCTGAAGAGCTAAAAGGAGAGCTCTCATCTTCTTTGTGCTGATGTGGTCTGACCTCTGATCAGGGCCGGTGTTAGCATTTTGGGGGCCCCCAGCAAATGTCAAGTTGGGGGCCCCCTGGCCACTTTCAGTCTAAGTATCACCCTGTCACTGCCACTACTTCTATCCATCTTTTTAGTTCATGCTGCAGGCTTTTAGGAGTTGTACACACAGACTGACCTGTAGCTACAATGATCTTATTACAACAGGCATACATACCACACTGTGTTGGCCCATCTCACAATGGGACATTTACAGTTACTGACATTTAGGTGTAACAAGGATACATTACAACTCTATGTACAGGACAGAACTAATATGCAATGGAACCCTAGGCAGTGGTTACTGTTTCAGCCACCAAAAAACACACACACACCCTCCAGAGTTCCCCTCTGTTTTCCCCATGTTGGGCTTTCCACTTATGCACATTACTTTTTTTCTTCCATTTCTCACATTTTACCTTTTCTTTTCTTCAGCTTTCAAGAAGCCATAACTTTATATATGCTCTAAAGTGCTTTTTTAAGTTTATTTTTTTCTTTTCACCCAATGATTGCTTGAACAGAAATGATGATTAAGGAAAAAAATTCAATGTTGCCGTTCAGCTTTTAGTTTTCCTTCTTTTTGATATACTTTCTTTGACCAAGTCAGCGAGTAATACCCATTTAGGAAATAACTCCATTAAGCGCTGCCCAGAAGCTAGAGCATTTCCCAATCTTTTAATCCAAAAGTGGCCCTAAACAAAAATTGTGAGTAAGAAAAAGGAATTGCAGTCTTTTTTTTTCTTTCAGTGAAGACATAAGTTGTACTCAAGACTTAAAATTCAAAGCTGACAAAATAGGAGCTCCAAGTAAATTAAAGTCAATTGTGAGGATACACAGATCCTGTATGGAAATACTGCCTGCCTCACTAATACTCCCAAAAGACAGTCCTGCCTATACAACCCTCTGGTGTTAGATTGGGATGAAAGCAGAAGTTCAAATGGCCACAGTCATGTATTTGAAGTGACTGCTGAAATACATATACATAGTATGCCTACTAACTCCTCGATCCTAACCCCAAAGGCAACCAGCTGTATATGTGTCTGATGTTTGATTGTGAGGAAAGTGAAAATAAATAATGACTGCAATAATGTATTCTACTTTGCTGCTGCAGGCAGTACACTGCCCCACAGGAGCTAAAGTAACTTTCATTGTATACCTCTGAGGTCTGTTAGACAAGTAAAGGAAATAACTACACAATCCCAGCACCCACATAACCTACTGATGAAATTTCTGTACAGAAACATCTGAGCAGGGATGTTTTGGAATGTTTGTAGTTGAGGACAGAGGCTATTATCAGTTTATCTAATAGGGTCATATAATAACTCCATTCAGGCTAAAGAGTGCGATCAGAAAATGAAAGCATTTCTTTCTCCTAATTTTTCCTCAACCAAAACAGCTTTGGGGTCCCCAGTCAAGGATAATTAAGGAGCCCTGTATCTATTTATACAGTCTAGGGTGAGGCCACCCAAAACCTAGGAGATCTAAGTGTCTGAATGCCTATGACATACATTATGCCTTACTTCTGAAAAATAATCACTTGTTAGCTACATTTTTTATTGATACCCTGAAGAATAATATGTGTGTTCCGTATTATTGGATGTATGCATTTCTAAAAATCAGTGATATTTTACACACACACACACACACACACACACACACACACACACACACACACACACACATCACAGCAATGTTAATTTTCTACTTATTTCAGCAAGTACATTGTACAACACTATTACTAAGTAGCACTACTAGATTATTCAACAGCTAGGAGATAATTGTTGCATAATCAAAATGTTTCAGCAGTAGTTTTGTATTGAATTTCTTGGGCATGCCATCAAGGTGTTGAGTGCAGTCAACCTCTGCAACAATGTGCTACTCAGCTGTTTACTCCAAAATGTTAAGCAAAGCAGTGCTTACTGGCATATGTGTGTGTGTGTGTGTGTGTGTGTGTATAAGAGAGACAGACAGGGGTAGAGACTGTTTTAAAGTCCTGCGTAATAGTGACTGCTGCTTCCAGTAAATTTCTTTTGTTTGTTTGTTAGCTGGTCCACAGGCTCTTTCAAGTCTTGATCTGGGCTGGAAGGCAAATTACTTTCTGTAATACGTAACAAAATTTGTAAAGGGATAAAAAATGTTACAAACATGGATAAGACTGACACAATAGCATTTACAACCAATATCTCTGAAAGTCTGGCATTTGTAGAAATCAATCAAGTGTTTTCTCATTTTCCCTCAAAGTAAAGAACCCCGATTATTTCTTATATAATCTTATATAGTATTGTAGCTCTCATGTCCTACCATTAAAAAAATACTCTGTTTCAAAGCTAGGTTGGATGCAGGACATTTTAGAATAGGTGCCCCTGGTTAGCAGCCATACTGCTAAGTTGCTGCTGAGAGTCTGTGTACAGGGGGAAGGCAATGCTTTAGGTTTAGTAACTTAAATGTGTGGATATTTAACTCTGCCTAAGACTGGAAATTAGTACACTCTTTATATTGATAAGTGATAATGTTCTTCTAGTTTCAGAGAAATAAAGTGGAAGACTTTATTAGGAGTTTTCTGGGAACCAAACTGAGTATTTTAAGTTTTACTATTAGCATGGGAATGCCAATGGCTTTTTGCACTCCTGGTGTTCAATAACTTGCAAGTTTATAATAAATCAAGTTACATTAACTCTTTTTCTGTCCATGTACAAGTTAAATCTCAGAGAAAGGTCAAGCCATATACATGGAATATTTGAGTGCTAGCTGGTTGATTAATGACCAGTTGGCTAGCCTCTGTCAGTTTATGGTGTGTGACAATACAGTAGTGGACTTGGATGGATTAAGAATATATGTATTACTTAAAGTCTTCCTGAAACCCTCTTTGAACTTGCTGAATAATTTTGGAACCTCTTTTTTTTTTTTTGGGGGGGGGGGGGTTCCTGTTTTCCACAGGCAAAGTTAGTAGTATTTCACTAATGAACATGGAGAATGTATTAGGGCCCAAAATTTATCCTTGGGGGATCCATGTCCTTATTTTTTTTCTGCAGTCAGTAATGCTCTCACATCCTAATTTTGAATGCATTGCCCATTAAATAGGTGTCGAAACATTTGCATGGCTGTCTTCCCAAAGCCACAGGTCTTTAACTTTTCTTTAAGATGAATGTAGTTAATGATATCAAAATCTCTTCACAGATCAACAAACACAACTGCTGCAAGAAGCCCCTTTTCCATGTTTGAATAAATTACATCTGTAATACTATAAATGTCTGACTGTATGCTAAACCATTTTTGAAGCCATGCTGTGCTTTGGCAGGACAACCATATTATAAGCAATATTTTAGTATTTGCTTATCCATCACTTCTTTTAGTATATTTGTAGTGGCTCTGAGGATTGGTATAGGCATTAATCTCATAAAGGTAGGTTATCTTAGGTATGGGAATTACTTATGTATGTTTAAGTATTGAAGGGGCAGAACCTAAGATTATTATTATTATTTTTTATTTGACATTTGGTAACCAGGAAAATCAAACTGGGTACAGAATACCCATTTTCAGTGGAGGCCTGGGGAGAAAAGCTCCACACAAAGAATGACAAAGACAAATGTAAAATACAAGGCATTAGCAGTGAAGAGGAGAAAAATTACCTATAGATTATAAAAAATACAAATTTGGATACAGGAATTGTACAAGCAGTAAAAAGGTACATCACAAAGGTAAAATAGTGAAAAATTAATAAAGGGGGGAGGGGATCAGTGGTTTAGCCACTGATTACTGGAGTGGTCATTTCAGAAAAGCTGGGTGCAGCTCCCATGTAGAAGGTCCCTGTTTATCCTGCTGCTTTTCAAGTAATGTTGAGGTAGTTTTAATCAGACATCTTGAAAATGCAAGGTATTTAACATCCACGTATTAACTACTGTAGGCTGAGGTATGTGGTTAGAATCAGTAACTGGAATACTGTAGGAGATGATTCAGCAATCTGGTCTCAAAAGACATTTTATCATATATGGAGCTATCGGATATTGAGTGATTAACAGTGTTAGTTGCAGATGCACAAGTTGAACATGCAGTGTCTTTATTGCCTTCTAGAAACCTATGGATGGTCTTCTAGTATTGCCTATTTTCAGGTTTTCTGTTTTTGCTACTTTGTATCCCTTCCATTGTTTTTAAGCAACTAACAGAGTAAGGCAATTTGTTTTCTTCCATTCCTTCCACGTGTTCTTAAGTTAAGCAAGGCTAAGTGAGGTATAAAGCTAGAAGCATGAATTACTTTTAAATATTTTCATTACAACTGGTAAGAATTTATTCTAAATTTCTCTGTTAAACTGATGAGAAAGTTGTCAAGTGCTAAACTGGCAACTGTTTCCATCATAATTTGGCTTCAGTTGACAGCTTATAATTCAGCCAGTGGTATATTTTCTCTTGTATGAAGGATGGGTCACCCTATTATAAAAATGTTTTCACTTTTATTCTGTTAAATGTTAACAAGTTCAAAGTTTGATACAAGTTCAAATATAAATGAACACTATTCTGTTTATTTTGTGTTTCATATTTTGTCTGTTTTTCAGTTTGCGTTTAAAAGTTGGTATCTCAATTCCACTGGATTGGGCAGTGTCACATAATTATGTATGCAAGTTTTATGTTAATCAGCGTACAGATTTTTGGCCAGTTGTACGAATTTTTCATGGGCCTCTGTCCAGATATTTTATGATTCCAGTTTAAGAGGTATGGACAGGAGAGAGCCATTTGGTAAATACCATTGGGGCGGTAGAAAGGCTAAAGGGCAAAGCAGAGAACTAAAACTGAAAGGAAGATGCACAGAAATGTAAAAGCTTCCTGAAAAGGGGATGAATTTGGATGTGAAGATAAGCATCCTTGCTGTCCAGGGATACCACGAAAGCCTGGGGAAGAAGAGGGAACAGGGTTTGAAGGAACATTCAGAAAGGTGCTGAACTGAGAAAGGTCTAGAATGGGTCTCCAGGTATCTTCCTTCCTGGGAACAAGAAACATCTTGGAATAAAATCCCCTCTCTTTCTGGGCAAGGTGCACAACTTGAATAGTGCATTGTGCCAAAAGGCCCTGAAGCAAATCTGGAAAGAAAGCTACTCCTGAGGAGGCTGAGGGATGCCCAGAGGAGAAGGAAGAGATTTCAACACCATGAAGTATCCCTGGCAGATGATAGACAGCACCCAAGAGTCTTGAGTGACTCACATAATTCGTAAGTGACAGGGAAAGATGAGGGGAAAAGGGGATCAGACCCAAGGAAAGGGGAAGCAAACTGTCAGATAGAATGTAGTTTATCTTGAAAAGGAGGCTTCTGAGAAGTAGGAATATTTAAGGGGTGGGTGAGACCTTCTGAGTCCAAAAGGAGATTTGGAGGGATAATTCCTGTGGAACATAGGGATAGGAGAAACAAAAATAGGTTTCAAATCCTGAAAGGCCTTGTGCCTTTATTCTGGGGGGACTTAAAAAGCTCAGCAGCAGCAGAAACAAAAAGGTTCTTATCAAGAGGAGCATCCAACAATTTAGCCTTAATATAATCCTGTAAGGGCTGGAGATAAAGCCAAAAATAACATTTCAAGAGAGAACCAAAGGCAGAAGCCATAGAGGAGGCATCAGCTGCATCATAACTACATTTAATAGAATGGCCAGCCAATTGAGAGGTAGAACCAAGTACAAAAAGGGTCTAGACCTTCCCTTCTGAAAAAGGGAGGCCAGAGACAGCATGAGAGACTTGAGAAAGAAGGGATAAAACATTCCTAGTCATATGGGTCTGGTAATTAATAGCCAGAAAAGCCAGTGGTATACACCTTTTTGTCTAAATGTTCCACAGCCCTACTGCCCTTGACTGAATGAAATTATTTAGTAGAAGGCAAAAGTTTAGGTGGTTTGTCAGATGAAACAGATACTACAGAAGGATTGTCAGAAGAATATTTGTATAAGAACTTACAATCATCAAGTACCTTGTAAAATCTATCAGGTTTCTGAGGGGATGGAGTTTAAAAATCAGGGGCCTCACAGGCTGCTGAAAAGTTATCTAGGAGGTACAGCAGAGGGTTTAGGAGACTCCATCTGGAGGACTTCATACCTCATTTGAATATCAGAACCCAGAGAACAGTCTCATTTGAAATATTCCATCATGCAAGAGATAGTGTCCCCAAGGGAGAGTCTGGACTAACAGAATCATCCTCTTCAAATCCATAATACAAAGGAGAAGTTTGAGAGGAATATGCCAAAGACTTTTCCTCAGAATCCAAATCCTCTTCAGAGGATTCCTGCTCCCTGGGCCTCATAAGTGAAGTACATGACCAAAAAAGGAGCAGACACACTGAGAAGGCTTTAAGACCATTAAGGCATCCCTGGGTAAAATCCTTCCATTTACTCTGGGGATCTTTAGTAGCAGGGAAACCTGTTTTTTTTTTTTTTTTTTTGTATTTTCTTTTGAGACATATCTGCCCTAAAAACCCTGGGAGGTTTGGATCCTTGCTTACATTCAACCTATACCTCTCAAATTCTTAGAGCAAAAAATCTGGACAAAGCCTAAACTGATGGGGGGACAAATAGGGACAGATTTTAAATATTGCTCTTACAAACTTAGAAAGTTGATAGAATAATAGGTTTTGCATTAGCCTGAATTTTCTGAAGGATGTGGAGTCTTAAACTCAAATGTCTGTCATTATTTAATGACTTCAACTCTCAGCTATTTGCCAGAAAAGTACAGATTTTAGGAGGAACACACGAAAAATAGGAGGCAAAAATCTGGGCATTCTGCAAAAATCTGTAGAGTTGAGAGGTATGACTCAACTGATGTAGTAGGCATCTCCTCCTGAACTAAGATTTGAGATATCCCCCTTGGTCCTTCTAAAACAATCAGCTAAGGTTCCCCCCTCAACATCCAGTGTGGACTTTTGTAGAGACTCCGAGGACATACAAGAACTTGGATCCATGCAGGCCTCTGATAGGGTCATGGCAGAAGAATCCGAGACAATAATCGGGCGATGATCTGGCCTTTCACCAGCCTTGAGAGAGACATCTGCGGAGACAGGACAGTAGCCGAATCAGACCAGAGTTTTTTTTTTCCATCTTTTTCTTGCCAGGTGTTTGATCTTTGGGATAGGAAGATTTTGCCACTGCATCTTGCACCAACAATTTAAGATGTTGTTTCGCCAGGTAAATGAACAAAGAGGAGTGATTACTACGTAGGGTCTTAGGGACAAACGACTGGCAGACAGAAAACTGTGTATGGTCATGAGAAGCACCCAGAAGCACCCAGACAGAAGAGACTATTTGTGGTGATCTTTATGTGGAATCTGCTTCCCACATTGACATTTTCCCTTTCTGGCTGACATGTAAACTCACAAAAATAAAAGTGAAAAAAATAATTAAGAAGGTACCCCAACAGGGCACTTATCTGAAACATGAATTGGTAACCAGCATATAAGGAGGAGCATTTAGACAGACAATCAATGACAGCTTTCAGAATGATGGCAAAGAAGTTCTGAAGTATGTACATCTGTATGTCACCTTTAAGCCCCATGTCTTAAGTGGGAAGCATACATGTGACGTATGACGTCTACATTTTCCTAAGGTTTGGTATACTGGCTGGACAGTGGGCTGCACTTGGCAGGGAATCTTATATGTAAAAATACTGCACCAATGTTATGGAATTACATCAATGATGCATTTATCTGTAAGGTAAAGAAGATGAGCAGTGCTGTTTCTTCAAGGCCCTAATCTGGCACAGAAACCTGAAAAGCCTTCTAACAATGTGTATGGTTGATCTCAAAAAAATCTTAACACACACTGCACAGGAACTGAGTTCATTACAAGGACATACGTACATAGTGGCTAATGTTAAACTTCTTTACACTTGCACATTTTGAATAAAGACTCAGAAAAGTTTGCCATTTGAATAGAAAAAGGGCAGTAAAAGGTTTCATTTTTGAAAAAAAAATAATAAAAAGGATGCTGTGAGATAGCTCAAACCCAACTGCTACACAAAAATTAGAGAAGAAAAGAAGGATGTGTGATGCCTCCTACATCCTTCTCTCTACACAGATTATGGGAACGTTACAGGAGACAGAGCAACATTTTTAATACTTAAGCCTTAAACCTACAGGAGTTCCTTTGCTGAAGGATGTTTAAAAGGTTAATAAAGACCTCATGGCTCAGACTGCTCAAAGATTAGCTGTGGATTCCTTTCACTACAGAACACATCTAAAACTATGTCATGAAACTCACCTGAACTAGTTGAAATACACAAAATAATGAAAAACTACATCATACCTTATTTCCGTGGTGATTAAATCGTAGTCGAGTGATTCGTGAGTTTCCACCAGATCTAAAGCTTGCAATATGTTGAGAATGGCCCCACTCAAACATTCGAATACTACCATCTTGAGCACCGGTAAGATCTGAACAAAAAATATATGAGGCAGCAGGTGAGGAATTACAAACTTAGTGCACTTTGAAAAAAAATATAATATCCTCATGCATTTAACCTAAAATACAAATGAGTTTTCATTTACCAAGAACATTTGTTTTCACAAGCAAAACATTAATAAGATAATTGGAATTAATGTAGCATATATAATCAAACATTGAGACGGAGTGCATCACAATAAAACTATGCATCCAAACAATGATAAAGCAAATAAACAAAAGTTACGTAACAAAAGTTACATACATGAAAAGACTGGCTTTGGGAGGATTATGTTACAATTCTACAATTAGGTACTGAAGCAGCACCCCTAACAGAGCTCATGCAAATAGATATCCAATTTACTCAAATCACTGCAAACAAATATATTAATGTACTGAACCTATGGGGACTGAGTCAGTGTTATAATGAAGCATTCAGTGCAGGGTTACTAATATGAAACATTTGCTGAACAGAGAACATAAGAGTGTATTTCTTTGACATTAAAGTACCATTTGTTGATAACGTACTGTGTGTTGTATAGGCAGTTCAGGCAGACCTAGGCAGCTTAAGTCCATGATTTAAGCTACTTGCTCAGGTAACCACATGCACTAACCACAGTTTATATGCAATGCAGCAAGCACCTTTTACGTTTAGTGCAAGAAGTCTGTGTGTGTGTGTACGTATGTATACATCTGTGTGCATATATATATATATATATGTATGTATGTATGTATGTGTGTATATACATATATATATATATATATATATATATATATATATATATATATATATATATATACGTACAAGGAGGGTGGGGTGCATAGTAAGGATAATACAGCACACCCAGGTGTGTTATAAGGCACCAGAAAAAAGGGAAAGCACCTTACAATCGCAGGCCATGCAAATACCTGTACCATGCATTTCCATGTGTTTACTACAGCTAAAAAATGGGAATGTACATGTATTTAATTTTGGCAGTTTGAGTTTTACACTTAGTAGTTTTATGAATAACTACGTGGTTTGTATAGCATTTAAAGTAACAATTCCTCTGTCTGTTTATGCTGACTGACTGTTACACAGGGCAATAACTTTTTAACCATGTGGAATTTTGCATATGAAATTTTCAGTGTTGTCATTATTGTAAACTGTCTCAGTGTACAATACTATTTGTAAGCATTGTCCCACGGTCATTTTCATAAATCATGTTTGGATCAAAGTTGCACAAATTCTGTATCACAATTTAAACTGTGGTCCACAGATTGCAAATTCAAAAGCCAAGATCAGAATTTGGGCATAGTCATGAACATTTTCTGAATATAATGTTTAAAATGTTCCTTTCTTAATGTTTTATCATTTTCCATTTTAACTAACTGATTATAGTGCAAGGTTATGTAGAATTCAGAATCTCCAAAGCAGTAATTTTAGGGATTTTCTCACAAACTGTTGTATTTCACTGTGCAAATGTCATTTTACAGTCGTACAAAAGTGCATTTTTCACATTTTACTGGTTTGTTAGTATAGCTCTAGTGTTTGCAGTTTCCATGGTAACTTTTTTTTTTTTTTATTTCACGACTAAACCTCCTCCATTTTTTTAGTTATTTTCTGTTTTGTAAATAAGAGAGAATGAATGGCTGCCAGGATGATTCTGAAGGCCATGACAGAAGAGGAATCTATAACTCAGTTGGGTGGCTTGCTCTAGTTCTCTTCTCTGTATGGAAGGGAAACACATTGTCAATAACTAACAATCTGGTCAAGGTTCATTGCCCATTTTATACACAAAAAATATACAGAAACACTCCTCTCAATATGTCTCTAAAAGACTAAAATGACTGAATACATTCAAGGTAGTCAAGATGCCACAGTATCACTATTTAGAACAGTTTAACAAAGTCTTTACAGTAGTTTTTAGGAAGCAGCCAGTATCCCACTGGCAAGCATCTGGCAGTTGGTGCACAGGATTAAGGAGCTGTTAATGAGTGGTCTCCTGTATTCCAGGGTTTTCATTCCCTGGGCCTCCACTGCCTAACTATGCAAATCTGAGTAAGAGACTTAACCACATAGTGCTCCTGGCTGAGTCTGAAAAAGGTGCAAGCTGTTAACAGAAACAATAAAGTGAACTGAAAGATAATCTAATAAATTTAAGGAGATCGGAAGAACTATAAAAGCAAAACAGCACTGGGGGAAGGCACAAGCATGTGAAAGAATCCTGAAAGACTGTGCAGTTTGATTTCATTTGCACTATCAGAAACCTTGACATGCACAACAAAAAACAGAAAAAGTATGCATCTGTGTGCGTGCGCGCATGTGTGTCTATGTATGTGTGTATATATATATATATATATATATATATATATATATATATATATATATATATATATATATATATACTTGGAAGTGTGAACATTGGCACTAGGTGTCATCTCTTGTTAATGTGACACCCCCAACCCCATGTACTAAATGGGGGGAAAAAGGGGTTGATGCCAATGCGAATACACACATTAACACGCACAAACACACCTCTCTCTCTTTCCCTCC